>NC_079459.1:2673830-2776330 GCF_903798145.1 Danio aesculapii
ATTTATTATTATTATTAATATTTTATCGTAACGTTGATCATTAAATATACTATTCTTTATTATTATTATTATTTTATCGTAACGTTGATTGGTAAATATACTGTTATTTATTATTATTATTTTATCGTAACGATGATCATTACATATACTGTTATTTATTATTATTATTATTATTATTATTATTATTATTTTATCGTAACATTGATCGTTAAATAAACTGTTATTTATTATTATTTTTATATTTTATCGAAATGTTGATCGTTAAATATACTGTTATTTATTATTATTATTATTTTATCGTAACGTTGATTGTTAAAGATACTGTTATTTATTATTATTATTATTATTTTATCGTAACGTTAATCGTTAAATATACTGTTATTTATTATTATTATTATTATTATTATTTTATCGTAACATTGATCGTTAAATAAACTGTTATTTATTATTATTTTTATATTTTATCGAAATGTTGATCGTTAAATATACTGTTATTTATTATTATTATTATTTTATCGTAACGTTGATTGTTAAAGATACTGTTATTTATTATTATTATTATTATTTTATCGTAACGTTAATCGTTAAATATACTGTTATTTATTATTATTATTATTATTATTATTTTATCGTAACGTTGATCGTTAAATATACTGTTATTTATTATTATTATTATTATTTTATTGTAATGTTGATCGTTGAATATACTGTTACTTATTATTATTTTATCGTAACGTTGATCGTTAAATATACTGTTACTTATTATTATTATTTTATCGTAACGTTGATCGTTAAATATACTGTTATACTGTTAATATTTATTATTTCTTATTTTTTATTTGTTTGTTTTTTTCAAAATCACCACTGTCATTTGTTTTCAAGTGTTCTGTTTAATGTAAACAACACAAATGTTATGGCGAACCATATGTACCATTTGTCATGCCAATAAAGCAATTTTGAGTTGAAATGAATAGAGAGATTCTTGCATCTGTCCAGGATCTCTTTATAAATAATACAGCTATGAGATCAATATTACAAAAACAGAAACAATAGCATCGCTAATCAGAGCTTATTTGAAATGTTTGCGGGAGATGAATTTGAAATGTTGAGCCCGGAATTAGCGTTTTTGGCAGGACCATAGACATAATAAATACTTTATATTTATATTAATATAATATATGAAAAAACAATTAATGAATAATATATATTAGTTTATTATCTATGGGCAGAACCACGGGCTGGGCAGCTCGGAGGTTGATTCAGGGCCGCATGTGGCCTGCTGGCCGCCAATTGAATAGCCCTGATTTACAAGTTATTATTAGTTCTCGAACGGTTCAAAAATGCTTTAATGTTTGTATTTTATTTCATAAACTACTGACAAGGCATCTTCAGGCATTAAATATTGGAAAGAAAATGAATAATATGAACATAATTTGCATATTTACATTTAAACCTTTACCTTGTTTGCTAATACATGCTCTAAATGATAAGTGAATTTTTTCCATCAGTCTATACACTATAATTTAGCATTATTTTTTCAGATAATGATCCATAAACATAGCAGAAAGCCACATCTGATATTTCTAAACAGACCAGCATGATAAATATGTCTCATATTGCGCTGACTACTGCTGTTGTGTACACTTGAAACCTCAAATTAATGCAATATTAACATTTTGAATGTTAAATAGACTATTTTAATGCTATCTGTTTAACCAATGAGGATTATTATATGAAACAATTTTTATAAATCCATTCTCTGGACTGATACAGATGATAGCTGAAGCGCAAAGCAGTCATCAGATCATTAATAATAATCCGCTCTCACACTGGGCCAAAAATCCTCAACATGCACACACACATTTTCATAGGATTTGGGTTATATGTTTTCTTTTTGGTATCTGGTTAATATGGATCCAGAGAGAGCAGCTAGTAACTTCATAGCATCTGGTCTTAAAAGTGCTGTTTCAAAGGCTTATGGAGTGTGTTTTGAACAGAGAAAGTGCTGTTCTGTGTATATAAATGACAGTGTTGTGAATTTAGAGTTAACAAAGCCCTGAAACATCTTGCTCCAATTTTAGCTTTGCTTACAAAATGGAAAAGCACACAAAAGACAGAATGAGCCTAAAGTAGTAGAAGAAGAGGGGCTTCCATACAATAAAAAAAAAGAAATGTGAATGTTGAAGTTTTTCCCAAAGGATTTCTCCCGTATTACCATAATCAAAGGAGAGAGAGAGAGAGGGAGAGAGAGAGAGAGAGAGAGAGAGATACGCACACACATGCAGACTCAAAAATACTCAAAAAAGCAGACTTTTGCTGCTTGTTGAAACAACTTATTTCAATGAGTTGAAACAACACAATTCTTAAGTTTTTTTAACAACTGAATTGCTTTATGCTCAATCCACTTAATTTGTAAACACAATTACGCTAACTTAATTGATTTGTGTTGGGACAACAAATTGTGTAGAACCCAGCTTTTTTACAGTGTACACACACACACACACACACAAACCTGCACACAGAAGAGCACGCACACACATGCGCAGACGCACACGCACAATTCAAAATTGTTCTAAATGAATCCAAAATGTTGATTGGCAAGTATATTGTTTATTATTATTGTTTTATCCTAACATGTTGATCGTTAAATATACTTTTATTTACTATTATTATTATTATTATTTTATTGTAACGTTGATCGTTAAATATACTGCTATTATTATTATTATTATTATTTTATCGTAATGTTGATCGTTAAATATACTGTTATTTATTATTATTATTATTTTATCGTAACGTTGATCATTAAAGATACTGTTATTTATTATTATTATTATTATTATATTTTATCATAACGTTGATTGTTAAATATACTGTTATTTATTATCATTATTTTATCGTGACGTTGATCGTTAAATATACTGTTATTTTTTATTATTATATTTTATCGTAATGTTGATCGTTAAATATACTGTTATTATTATTATTTTATCGTAACAATGATCGTTAAATATACTGTTATTTATTATTATTATTTTATCATAACGTTGATCATTAAATATACTGTTATTTATTATTATTATTTTATCGTAACGTTGATCGTTAAATATACTGTTATTTATTATTATTATTATATTTTATCGTAACGTTGATCGTTAAATATACTGTTATTATTATTATTATTATTTTATCGTAACGTTGATCGTTAAATATACTGTTATTTATTATTATTATTATTTTATCGTAACGTTGATCGTTAAATATACTGTTATTTATTATTATTATTATTTTATCGTAACGTTGATCGTTAAAGATACTGTTATTTATTATTATTATTTTATCGTAACGTTGATCGTTAAATATACTGTTATTTATTATTATTATTTTATCGTAACGTTGATCGTTAAAGATACTGTTATTTATTATTATTATTTTATCGTAACGTTGATCATTAAAGATACTGTTATTTATTATTATTATTTTATCGTAACGTTGATTGCTAAATATACTGTTATTTATTATTATTTTATCGTATTGTTGATCATTAAAGATACTGTTATTTATTATTATTATTTTATCGTAACGTTGATTGTTAAATATACTGTTATTTATTATTATTATTATTATTATTATTATTATTATTATTATTATTATTATTATTATTATTATTATTTTATCGTAACGTTGATCGTTAAATATACTGTTACTTATTATTATTATTATTTTATCGTAACGTTGATCGTTAAATATACTATTATTTATTATTATTATTTTTTATTTGTTTGTTTTAAAATCACCACTGTAATTTGTTTTCAAGTGTTCTGTTTAGTGTAAACAACACAAATGTTATGGCAAACCATATGTAACATTTGTCATGCCAATAAAGTAATTTTGAGTTGAAATGAATAGAGAGATTCTTGCATCTGTCCAGGATCTATTTATAAATGATACAGCTATGAGATCAATTATTACAAAAACAGAAACAATAGTATCGCTAATCAGAGCTTATTTGAAATGTTTGAGGGAGATGCGGATGATCTGATTCAATGATTTATGCTAAGCTAAGCTAAAAGTGCTCCTGTCAGACCGAGAGATCGGCTGAGTGGATAAAAAAAATGGTAAAACTCAACTGTTAAAACATTAACTCTTCACATCATCTGAACAATGTCTTTTGGTGTGGTAAGTGTAGTAAAAGTGGAATGATTGACAGCGGCTGTGCTGTACCTGATAGAGGTATCTCTGGTTGAACTGCTGCATGGCTCCCTGAAGCTGGCTGCGCTGCGACTGCCACTGCTCATAGTTGCGGACCGACTCCGCCGTGGGCCGCTGCCATGTGGTGGTTCTGGTGTTGTGGTCCACATAGTAGAACCGGCCGCGCTGATCCACACGCTTCTCCCAACTACAAACACAAATCATGAGTCGGGACAGAAAGAATCTGCAGACATTTTCTACAAATAAATAAATAAATAAACAAAAAAATTTGGAAAAAAAACAGGCATTTTGCAGTGCAAGTTTTTCCCTGATTGGTGGAATTTTGCACTGCATCATGGGTAATGTAGTTTTTTCTGAAACTCAACTATAGATAGAGCACAACCTGGTGTGCCTCACACTTTCTTTTGAGTGAAGCTACCGGTCGTTAGATCGCCCCCTGGGGGCTGGCTGCAGTACAAGTCGTAAACCCCGCCTCCTCCATTTTATCTAACGAGACTTGAGCCCAAATAAAAAAATTATTACACTTGCAATAAATGTCCCGAGAGATGGTTTTGGTCATTTAAGGCAATGGTTATCATGCTGATCTAGGATCAGATTTTTGTAAACAGTATGTTTTTATCCAGTAATGTAATGCTATAAATACAGTGCATGATTGAAAGTTGTGATTGACATCTTCTCCAAGCAGACCGTCAGAGCTTCGGGAGGAGATTCAAGCATCAATGTTCGATTTCGGTGTTATTGTACCACAACAAAATAAACCCAATTATGATATGGGGATAGTTAGGAGGCCATGATGGACAGAGGCCAGTGGGCAAATTTGGCCAGGATGCTATGCTTTCCCATGTGGAATCCCATCCAGGTACTGACCTGTTACGAGGTACCAGGTGTGACCAGGTACTGAATGGTTTCAGTGGGCGACCATGTGAGAGTTGCAGAGAGCTGAGGGGCATTATACATGGGGGGGACAACATTTTATTTGTATTTCCCCTGCAAGAAGCTCGCTCTCTGTCATTTCTGACAAATAACAAAAAACAAAAGGTCTAAAAACTGACATGACAATATGAACAGTAAACAAGTTAAACAACGCCCAACTACCTTTTTAAATACTGTCAATGCCCTCAAACTCGCAGCGAGTTACATTGAACTACCGTCACACTTGCTGGAAGTTTGCGTGGCCAAAATGCGCTCTGTCTCTTTACACTGTAACTCTCTATCCCAGAATATGATGCAAAAGCAAGCAGAAGTGACGCATTCATAAGTTTAACCTGCGCTTCTTTGACTGGCTGATCAGGAAACTATATATGAAATGATCTGGCAGCATGGGCTCAATCAGTGGCTTGAGTTTCATCCAGGTTTATCTGTGCGTCTGAGGTCTACGTTAGACTTTGTTGTGCTCGTACAGTATGTTTAAAGAGAGTAATTATTTCAGCTTTTCCAGTTGCTGACGCTGGTCGTGACATTTAACATCCTGGAACAGCATGTGAGGGGCATAAAGATGTGTTTGGAGGCCCTGGGGAGATTTTCCACTGTGTCTTCGGTTTTGTTAATAATGCCCACCAGAAATCTGTGCTGAGTGTCGGACAAACATCTGACTACACAATAAAAATAAAGCTGTAGCAATAGCCATATTGATATAATAACAATAGAATAGAGCTAAGGCGAGAAATTGTTTCGAGAGATTGATTCAGCACTGATTCTGTAGGTCTGTTTATTTAAACCACAGATGGCACTTCAGGCTAGTTTTTAACGCAAGACTACGCTATAGGCTAGTTTTTAAACAGCAGACGGCACTCTAGGCTAGCTTTTAACAGCAGATGGTGCTCTAGGCTAACTTTTAACAGCAGATGGCGCTCTAGGCTAGTTTTTAACAGCAGATGGCGCTCTAGGCTAGTTTTTAACAGCAGATGGAGCTCTAGGCTAGTTTTTAAAAGCAGATGGCGCTCTAGGCTAGTTTTTAACAGCAGATGGTGCTCTAGGCTAGTTTTTAAAAGCAGATGGCGCTCTAGGAGTTTGTAACAGCTGATGGTGCTCTAGGCTAGTTTTTAACAGCAGATGGCGCTCTAGGCTAGTTTTTAACAGCAGATGGCGCTCTAGGCTAGTTATTAACAGCAGACGGCGCTCTAGGCTAGTTTTTAACAGCAGATGGCGCTCTAGATTAGTTTTTAACAGCAGATGGCGCTCTAGGCTAGTTTTTAACAGCAGATGGCGCTCTAGGCTAGTTTTTAACAGCAGATGGCGCTCTAGATTAGTTTTTAACAGCAGATGGCGCTCTAGGCTAGTTTTTAAAAGCAGATGGCGCTCTAGGATAGTTTGTAACAGCTGATGGTGCTCTAGGCTAGTTTTTAACAGCAGATGGCGCTCTAGGCTAGTTTTTAACAGCAGACGGCGCTCTAGGCTAGTTTTTAACAGCAGATGGCGCTCTAGGCTAGTTTATTAACAGCAGATGGCGCTCTAGATTAGTTTTTAACAGCAGATTATGTTATGGCTAGTTTTTAACAGCAGACGGAGCTCTAAACTAGTTTTTAACAGCAGATGACAGTATGATTTCCAACAAAATAAGACCAAAATTGTATAGAAATCAGCATTAATCAGCCTTTAATGTGCAAAATACACTGTTAAAGTGTAAAACATCAAATACACACCCTGGTGGCAGGGGTCTCTCCCATGTGGTGGTCTTTGTGTTGTGATCCACATAATACACTCGTCCATGAGGAAGAATTCTCTGCTCCCACCTGCAGGTGAAAAATGCAGGGGCGTGGTTAAGTACGTTAGCCACGCCCAATACCTTAGACAGGCCTAATCTGAGAATTTAACTGAAAACAAACAGGAAGTGCATTTTCAGACTTCAGTTAAAGCAAAGAGCTTAGAATGACCAAGAGGCGACACTCAATTGAACGTTTCATCGCCCAGCAACAGCCCCGGATTCCGCCATTTTGGAGTGAAAGCAGTCGGCTGTCCATTGGATCTTATTGCTGTCGCGACGGCAAGCAGCTCCTTTGTTTTTTATTTATTTATTTAAAAATCACATTAAAGCTGAGATACAACCTGAAAGACGACAATACAACACTTACTATCACAATCATCAGCAATTATAATAGTTTATTTTACAGACTTATAATATGCTGTTGCTCTATTGGAATTTTCATTCCAAAATGGCCGCCGCGCCATCTAGTGGCCGTTTCCCAAATCGCACTTGAGTGTCGCCTCTTGGTGATTCTATGCTCTTTGGTTAAAGACTACAAGAGCAAACGATTAGTTTTTTTTTTCTTAATGACAAGCACAGATTAATTGTTCACCACAAAACTAGCATTGCAAGCTAACGAATTCAATATGTTAGGGTGCTTTCACATCTGTGGTTCGGTTCATTTGGTCTGGACCAAGGGCAACAAATGATGCATTGTAGCATTTTCTGCCGTTTTTGGGTTCTTTTCACACCACACTGACTGCTTTGGTTCAAACCAGTTGAAAAGAACCAAAATGCAGTCATGTGACAAAACCCACAACACTCATTGGCCAGATGTTATTGAACGCATTTCCTCAACTGCTTTTCGATTGGTCAGAATTAACGTGCGGGAAATGCCACTGGAACTTCCGCAAGTAAACAAAAAGACAAAATGGGGCTTTTGACTATGGAGGGAAGACGGCGCTGGCTAATCGTATCCCTGCTCATAGTATACTATATAGTTTGTATACATCACTTTAGACAAACTATACATTTCGAGAATGAAGCGCAGCTGGAAAACAATGTTTTAATGCATCGCAAACGGCGAAGACGCATCACACGTCACTTCAGGAGGAGGCGTGAATTAATTTAGCTAAACCGCGACATGGTCATCTTCCGGAAATATTACCAACGATCCATCAGCTAATGTTTTCCCTCTCTCTCTCTCCCTCTCTCTGTTTAAAATTGTTGGTAAAGCGCTGTCAACAAATATTTTTCCTCCACATCCCATAATGCACAGCGCATCGGACTATAGCAGATGGATTAGTCTAAAAAGGCACAGTCCATTTTGCTGTTGGGTCTGTTTTAGTTTGGATTATGTTCTCACCACAAACGAACTGCTCCAGGGTTCGTTTGAAAGCGTACCAAGACCACCTGTTCAAGGAGATCTAGGTCCGCTTTTTTGGTCCGCTTTTCATGTGCACTCGAGTGCGATTGCTACATTGACACCTGCCCAAGCTAACTGCACCAAGAGGGAAAACAAACACTAGTGGAATTCAACTGAATTAAATAAGGCAGGTGCATGGTTTGCACTACATTCATTCTTCCATGGCTTGGCGCAACACCAAAATTCATCCCACCATGGTTACATTACAGCTTCTCATTCAAAACATTCGTTTTTTTTATTTAATAGCCGGATATAATTGCACCAAAATGTATTAAACGGTAAGTGAATTATAACAGCGTGAACTGTTCTGTAACCGTAGTAGTGCTGTGCGTTATTTGCTTAACCCTTTAAGGTGACATGTTGACTGACTGATGCGTGAGGCCAGCAAACACGACGTAGCTTTCAGTTAAAATGAACACGGTTTCCATAATTATACTTTATTCATAGATAAAGGTCACACAATGACTTTATCTTGCTGGAGTTTGAAGCCATTTACTTCAGGACGCATCGATTCCGTTCTGTAGGTCTATTGGAGACATTCACAAATATTCCTTGCAAATCTAACAAATGCTGGAGACATAGTAGTAACATAAACGAAAATAAATCGCAATTCAGCAGCGTTTATTTAAGAGCGCACAAGAAAATCTGCACTTGAGCAGCGTATATTTGAGGGCGCAATGCAATCTCGACTTTTCTCGACTTGTAATACTGCGCTTACAACATTTGTCATTGAAATAATGCCATAAGCAGTTGGTGGATCTGTAAAAGGCCTGCAGCCATGGCTGGAAAAAATCCTAGAGGAAACACTGAGGTGTGAAAGCACCCTTAGATTTGATTTCATGTGTACTTTAAAACAAGATGAAAGCGGTTGTCAAAAAAAAAAATCAGATCCAGTCACAAAATCTGAATTGACCGTCACTGTTTAAAGCCAAGCTAAGGTCCCACTTGTTCAAAATGGCGTTTAACGCATAGCAGCGCTGACACTTTTCTCTGTTTTAATGTTTTGCTGTATTTTATTGACATTTCTTTTACCGTTTTCGCATAGTTTGCTTTATAGTTGTGTTGTATAATTAGTTTTTACTGGTGTAAAGCACTTTGGTCTACCTTGGTTGTAGTGAGGTGCAATATAAATAAAGGATGATCGATTGATTGATTGATTGATTGATTGATGTGCAGTGTAAATTCAGCCTTAGTAACTGGTCAGGTATAGAGTGTTTTACCCAGCAGGCAGTGCGTCGGTGTTCTGTGTGTCGCTAGCGGGGTCGCTCTGCTCAGTGGAGGCAGGAGGCTCGGCTGCGGGTGGAGGAACAGCACCGTCTGGGGGATTGGAGCTCAGTGATGGAGAAGACGGAGCTGGACGGGTCAGATGTGCGGTCTCCAGACCGTTAGCAGCCGTTTCACCTTTACCTGAGCAAACACACACACACACCTACATCAACTCACAAAACCAACCAACAACACAAACCTGCATAATGACATGGGTAGCACCCAGGTATTACAAGGAAATGAGGGAGATTGGCCATTTTGTGTGTGCATATGTGTGAGTTTGTGTGAACTAGGACTGCACAATAGAGCAAAATCCTCATGATACAGTATTATTATTAAAATTATTGTGATTTAGATTGTCATGATAATAGTTTACGCACTATATTATAAATATTACACTTATTTTATGCATTGGTTGTTTATCTAAATTTGACCAATCAGATGGGGCCGTATTTTCTTTATCCCCACCCCCGCCAGTAGTTGCTGCTCTGCTATTGGCTGGAGCGGCCCAAACCTGAACCCAGAGCTGAAAATGTACCCTAATGGCAGAAATCGAGACGAGAGAGGAAAATGACAGCCAATCAGAGTCAGAATATCTCCTGAGGTGATGTTAACACCTGAATGCGCCTGAATTGGAGCTGAATAATATCTTTCATCTGTTTATTTTAATATCATTACATGAATTTAAGATTTTTAAAAAGAGATCATTAAAAAAAGCCTTACTCAAGAACAATATTGCATATTTTTCCAGCATCGTGCAGCCCTAGTGTGAATGTATGTCTGCGTGTGTAAACGTGTCTGACCAGCACTGCTCAGGCTGTTGACGGTGCTCTTCGAGTTGCGTCTGGGTGTTGTTTCTGCGGATTCTCCATTCACGTCGCCGTTCGTAAGAGCAGCTCCTCTGATCTCAGCTGGAGAATCTCCACATGAGCCCCGAGACGACTGACCCAAACTTCTGGAAGTAAACCACAATATCATATCAGAAAGAGCCTCATGTGGGCACCACAATATGGGTTGAAATGAAAAAGTGCAGAAGAAGTGAATTGTAATTGAAAAGCAACAAATCACTGTTACCTGATTGTGATCGTATACAAATCTGATTGTGATCAGATCGTATACAAAACAATTATAAGCGTAATGTTTTGATTGTTCTTATGAGGTCTTTGAATCCTTAATGAAATTTTTGCATTTATTTATTTGGAATTTTTTATTTATTTATATTTATTTATTTATTTATATGTATTTGGATATATTTATATTTATTCATTAATTTATTTATATTTATTCATTTATTTATTTATTTGCAATTATTTATATTTATTTATTTATTTATTTATTTATTTATTTATTTATTCGTATTTATTTGCATTTATGCATTTATTTATTTATTATTATTTGCATTTATTTATATTTATTCATTCATTTATTTATTTATTTGCATTAATTAATTCATTAATTAATTTTTATTTATTGATTTATATTTATTTGCATTTATTTATTTATATTTATTTGCATTTATTTATTTATATTTATTTGCATTTATGTATATTTATTCATTTATTTATTTATATTTATATTTATTTATTTATATTTATTTATTCACTTATTTATATTTATTTGTATTTATTTATATTCATTTATTTATTTATTTATTTATTTATTTATTTATTTATATGTATTTGGATATATTTATATTTATTCATTAATTTATTTATATTTATTCATTTATTTATTGATTTGCATTTATTTATATTTATGTATTTATTTATTTATTCATTTATATACATTTCTTTATTCATTTATTTCTTTATTCGTATTTATTTGCATTTATTCATTTATTTATTTATATTTATTTGCATTTATTTATATTTATTCATTCATTTATTTATTTATTTGCATTTATTTATATTAATTCATTCATTAATGCATTTTTATTTATTTATTTATATTTATTTGCATTTACTTATTTATATTTATTTGCATTTATGTATGTATATTTATTCATTTATTTATTTCTATTTCTATTTATATTTATTTATTCACTTATTTATATTTATTTGTATTTATTTATTTATATATATATTTATTTATTTTTTATTTAATTTTTTTATTATTATAATTATTATTATTATTATATAATCTATTTTTTATTAATGGATTCCTATGTCTGGTTGTTTTGTGTACCCAATGTACCATAGATCTGTATGTGAAATTGGAATCTGCAATAAAAAGCTAAACAAACAAAACAACAAACATCATCCTCATGACAGTATATAAGCATGCTGGTTATTTCTGTATATTTCCTGTTGTGCTTCCTTAACCCCACACAAACAGAAAATAAGTTTAATTACAGCATTAAACAAGTATTTTTAGGACATCTCTTGCAACATGCCCACAAAACGCATGACTGATCGAAGATAAAGCCTCCATTTGGCATCAAACACAGAATAGATATAGAATAGTTAACACCTACAGAATAGTTAACACCTACATTGCTACATTTACACTTTTGTTTCTTTACCAGCTATGCTTGTTTGGAAAATGCCGTTTTAAATATATATATGTTCTGATAGAACTGACATTTTTGCAATTTTACTCCAATTTGAAGGTTTATATTTTCATAAACTCCAGCATAAATGATGGGGAAATAATGAAAAGCTGTTTGCGCTGACCGTCCACGGGGGCTGCTGGTGCTGGGGGTCTCTTCACTGTGGGCTCGGTGCAGACTGCTCCTGTTTGAGTGAATCTCTGCAGAGGAAAAATAAATATATAGTAAATCTGAAGAAGAGCCAATTCACATTCATCATACAGATGAATGTGAAACACGTCTGTGAGTGTTTATCTCAAAGCAACAATGAAGCTGTGAGGTACCGGTGTAAAATCACTGACACAAACATCTGTATTGAATACTACCTGTTCTTCATAAAATATTACTGTGTGTTAGATAATTAAACAAGTAAGCACAAACTGACAGGTTTAAGTCTGAAATGGTTTTAAATTTGAAATGGTTTTTAAGATTAAAATTCTTTCAAGTTTAAAGGTTTTACAATTAAAACATTACATTTCAAATGGTTTTAAAAGGTTAAAGTCATTTCAGGTAACAAAAGTTTTAAAATTAAAACAGTACATTTATAATGATTAAGATTAAAATCGTTTCAAGTTAAAAGGTTTTAAAAAATACAACAGTAAATTAAAATGGTTAAGGTTAAAATCATTTAAAGTTAAATTTTTAAAACAAAACGGAACAATCAAAATGATTAAAGTTAAAATCATTTCAAGTTAAAAGGTTTTAAAAATAAAACAGTAAATTAAAATGGTTAAGGTTAAAATCATTTCAAGTTAAAAGTTTTAAAATTAAAACAGTACATTTGAAAGGGTTTGTGAGGGTAAAATTGTTTCAACTTAAAAGTTTTAAAAATAAAACACTACCCTTGAAATAGTTTTTAGAGTTAAAATTGATTCAAGCTAAAGGTTTTTTTATTAAAACTTTACACTTGAAAGGGTTTGTAAGGTTAAAATTGTTTCAAGCTAAAAGTCTTTTTTTTAACAGTGCGCTGAAATGGTTTGTAAGATAACACAGTTTCAATTTAAAAGGCTTTAAAAACAAAACAAAGCAACAATGAAGCTGTGAGGTACCGGTGTAAAATCACTGACACAAACATCTGTATTGAATACTACCTGTTCTTCATAAAATATTACTGTGCGTTAGATAATTAAACAAGTAAGCACAAACTGACAGGTTTAAGTCTGAAATGGTTTTAAATTTGAAATGGTTTTTAAGACTAAAATTCTTTCAATTTTAAAGGTTTTACAATTAAAACAGTACATTTCAAATGGTTTTAAAAGGTTAAAGTCATTTCAAGTAACAAAAGTTTTAAAATTAAAACAGTACATTTAAAATGGTTAAGATTAAAATTGTTTCAAGTTAAAAGGTTTTAAAAATAAAACAGAACAATTGAAATGATTAAAGTAAAAATTATTTCAAGTTAAAAGGTTTTAAAAAATACAACAGTAAATTAAAATGGTTAAGGTTAAAATCATTTCAAGTTAAAAGTTTTAAAATTAAAACAGTACATTTGAAAGGGTTTGTGAGGGTAAAATTGTTTCAACTTAAAAGGTTTAAAAAATAAAAACACTACATTTGAAACAGTTTTTAGAGTTAAAATTGATTCAAGCTAAAGGTTTTTTTATTAAAACTTTACATTTAAAAGGGTTTGTAAGGTTAAAATTGTTTCAAGCTAAAAGTCTTTTTTTTTTACAGTGCGCTGAAATGGTTTGTATGATAACAGTTTCAATTTAAAAGGCTTTAAAAACAAAAGAGCACAATTAAAATGGTTAAAGTTAAAATCAACTCAAGTTAAAAGGTTTTAAAATTAAAACAGTACATTTTAAATGGTTAAGGTTACAATGGTTTCAAGTTAAGAGGTTTTAAAAATAAAACAGTAGATTTGAAATTGTTTTAAGATTAAAATTGTTTCAAGTTAAAAGATTTTTAAAAAATAAAACTGTACATTTGAAATGTTTACGGGTAAAACTGTTTCAAGTTAAAAATCATTCCCTTCATCTGAGCAGATCAAATCTTGGCTACCTTTACTACCTGAAATTGCAACATATTTAGGTTTTAGTACCTGACTGCAGTCAAATTTTGGTTCAATTAAATAAATTTTACCTACAAGATAAAAAAATAAGCATATTTTTACATAAACATCCAACTGAAAGATGTAGGCAAAATCTTTTTCTTTTCTTTCAAGTTTCTTTTATCTGACTGTCTATGTTTCAGACGTTTACCACAAAGAGAACTATATGCAGCAAAGTTAAGTCCTCTTAAATCCAATTAATTTGTTCATTAGGAAATGAACGGGCAAAACTAAAATTAAAAGCCTTTTTTTATTATTATTTGTACTTTTAGAGGTATATAAATAATGATAAAAAATAAAAATAAATAAAAAGTACATAATATTGGAAGATTAGATTTTTAAAATTGGGTTTACACGTTAAAATCGTTTTAAGTTAAAAGGTTTTAAAATTAAAACTCTGCATTTGAAATTGTTTTTAAGATTAAAATAAAAAAAGCACTACATTTGAAATAGTTTTTATTCCACAAGGTTGAAACTTGATTCAACAAAGTCCTCGTAAATCTAATTCTTTTATCCGATAAATGGGGAATGCTCAAATTGAAAGCATTTTTAAAATGTGTACTTTTAAAGGTATATGAATCATTTAAAAAACACATTTTACATTTTTATTCCAAATACAATGATATGATATTTGTTATTAATAAAAAAAATTGGTTTCCCCAAAATGTCCACAAGAGAATAGTAATAAGTGCTGCAATATAAGATTGAGGGTTAACTCTGAATTACCAATAAAATGCTGGTGCTTAAGTGTGTGTATAAGGGCTCTGTCATTTCTGAAGACGAATAATCTGCTGCTTTTGGTTTTGTTGTGTGTTTTTTCAGTGATTTCATCTAAATTTGTTTCAGTTACTCACACACACACATTTAATAAACAGGCTGTTTTGCATTAATGTTCTCTCGGACTCGATTTACCAGAACAGCAGCAGGCTTTGTGACGGTCTGTCAGATTGGTCTTTTAGCCTGCTGGACTCTCCAGATCTGGAGTGTTTTTCTGAGTGTGTAAGTTTGTGTTTGACCTTCAATGGTGGATAAAGGTTGGAGTGTGTGAAGGTCTGTTAGGGTCCTCTGTTCACTCTCAAGTCGCTCTTGTTGGTTTAATGTTTTCCCTCATTTCCCCTGGCAGCTTTTTTCTCAAACACACACACACACACACACACACACACACTTCATAAACAGGCCTTTGTGTACAGGCCTGGAGAAAGACTGAATGTCACACACACAAATATACACACACCCCTTAACTTGTGCTCAAACTTGCTAATCTTCAGAGTGTCTTGCAGTAACTTCTGTGGTGAATTTTGGAAAAGTTTGAATATTTCTGTGTTTGAGTTTCACATTTGCGACAAGGTTTTTTAACACTTATGTAAAATAGAAGGAGAAAACACAAACACACATTTAATTATAAACAACAACGTAAACAGTGTTATACAATTCATTTTGTTTAATTTTAGATGATTATTTTGAGATCTATTGCTTTATCTACATGGTCTTTACATCGTTACAGTTCTACTATTTAAAACGACTTTTTACTTTTAGTTTTTTATGACAAATTTAAAACCACGTTGGATTTAAACATTTAAACCTAAAATATTTAAACAAACTTAAAGCAAATTAAAATATAAACCTTTTAACTTAATGCAACTTTAAGCTTGAAACCTTTAAGAACAAGTCATACTTAAATTGTGCTTTTAAGCCTGAAGCTTTTAACCTTAAAACTATTGTAAATTTAAAGTAACTTGAACCTTAAAGTCCTATCAATTTAAAACCATTACAACCTTAAAACTAAAACCAATTCAAATGTACGGTTTTAATTTTAAAACATTTTAACTTGAAACCATTTTAAATATAACACTTTTAACTTAATACAACTTTTAAGATTAAAACATTTGAGGTGAAGTCATCCTTAAAATGGTGTTTTAAACCTAAAACTTTTAACCTTAAAACTCTTATACCTATATAGACCTTAATTAAAACCATTACAACCTTAAAACCAAAACCCTTTCCCTTAAAACCATTTCAAATGTACTGTTTTAATTTTAAAACCTTTTAACTTGAAACAATTTGAAAATATCAACCTTTTAACTTAAAGCAACTTCAAGCTAAAATTAAGGATAACTCATACTTAAAATGGGGTTTTTAAGCCTAAAATTATAAACCTTAAAACTATTATACATTTAAAGTAACATGAACCTTAAAGTTCTTTCAAATTAAAACTATTGCAAGCTTAAAAATCAAAACCCATTACTCTTAAAACCATTTCAAATGTACTGTTTTAATTTTAAAAACCTTTTAACTTTAACATTATTAAGCAGCTCTGATCCAAACTGTAAAATTTACTATTTTAACATTAAGCATAAATGTGGACATTTTCATAATATCTCTATTTTAAGTGTAAAAGATTTGTATTAACACCATTTTAAAAATAAATCATACTTAAAATGGTGTTAATCATTAAAACCTTTTCAAACCTAAAATATTTAACCTTAAAACTATTCTAAGATTAAAGATGAACCTTAAAGTCCTTTCAATTAAAAAAAACATTGCAGCCTTAAAATCCTTTTTAAATGTATCCTTTTTAAATCCTTTTTATAATATCTCTACAGATTTTAAAATGTAAAATTTGTATTGACAACGTTTTAAGAATAAATGATACTTAAAATGGTGTTAATCATTAAAAAGTTTAAATCTAAAATATTTAACCTATTCTTAATGTAAAGTTGCTTGAACTTTAAAGTTCTTTCAATTAAAAACTATCACAACCTTAAAACCATTTCAAGTGTACCATTTTAATTTTTAACTTGAAACTATTTTAAGAAACTCTGATTCAAACTGTAACATTTACTATTTAAACAATAAACAAAAGTTTTTTTTTTTTTCTTAATTTTTAGTTAATTTTTTTAAAATGTTTTGAAGTTTGAAATACGTGGTTCAAGCTTAAAAGGTGTTCAAATGCTTTAAGTTAATTTAATAGTTTAAGTTTAGCTTTTTTATAGTGAAAATGTGACCAATTCTGCCTTTTAGAACAAAAACTTTTAAAGGACTTCTTAACCTTGACAGTTTTAAAAGTCACTGTTCAAAAAGAATTTAAAAGCAAAATGATTTTAAAAGGGTTTTATTTTTTTAAGTGATTATAAAGTATGTCTAAAGGATTTAATTTAAGATTTTAAATTGATTTTTAAGCTTACAGGTTGTAAATTTGAACTGTTTTAAAGGATTTTATAAGTAATGGTTTTGTGTTTGAAAAGGGTTTAAATTCAAATGGTTTTAAGTTTTAAAATCTGTTTAAATGTACAACAAAAAATTTATATTGGGAAATGTAACTTCAATTACAAATTTTTGGTCCCAAATTTTAGGTCCTCTCCATCCTGAGCGAGTGTGTGAACAGATTTTTTGAGACTCGAGCGAAATATTTGTGCGGCGCCGTGTTTGATTTGAGTTGAATATGAAACAATTTAAAGAGATTTTGTCTGAAACAGGTACACCTGTACAGACATCTTTATGATCCGTGATCATAGAGATTACCAGATGATCAATAATTCTTGGCTAGAAATTGCAACAGCCGTGGGAAAGGAAGATATATATTTTTTTAAAGTTTGGAAAATCCTGAAGGATAAAGTTTGTTGATGTAACTTCAATTACAAATTTTTGGTCCCTAAATAATAATATTAAAATATTGACCTTATTCTTCAATGCGGAAGTGCGCTCATTTTTGCGATTGTTTTAGAACTTCCGATTCAGCTGTCTATGGGAAAAATGACTAGGAATAATAAACGGCAGAAAACAGTCACACTATTTACTCTACAAACAAGTGTTTGCATGACAATACAGACAAAGTAGAATAATATAATAAGAAAATATCAGTTTGCAACATCGAGCAGAAAAACGAGCTGTTTTTAACGTCTAAAAATGAATGGAAGTGAATGAGACCGGAAGTCTTGAGCCAAAATGATTCAAATGGCTGCGCCCACTCGTACGCGGAGAATAAGGTGAATACAGCGACAGCTTTTTTTTATACAGGAACAACATTTTTAAATAAATCAATGCTTGTGCTGTAAAAGAAGACTTCTTTCAAACACATTTTTAAACTCCAAATCATTCCTTTCTTTCTTTCTACTTCATCTCGTCTCAATGAAAATCAAGTTAACTTAAAGGGCCCATAGTTTACCTCTTTTTTATGATTTAATATTAATATTATGGTTCTTCTGAGTGTGCCAGTTTAGGTTCAGTTTAAAACACAATTCAGATTGTTTTATTATAATGTGTTCAAAAGTCTCATATTGGGGCGTGTCCACAGTTCACTGATTTATGGGTGTGTTGCTTCACATGTAGATTAGTTTTGGCTTCCCGCCAACATAACAAGGGGGCGGGGCCATGAGCTCACCCGCTCTGCGTCTGCAACAGAGTCTGACGAGCTAGAATGAGAGGATCAGCATTCAGTCGTACATGTACGACTCTGACACAGACCAAGCAGAGAGTACAAAATCATTTGTGTCTTTGTACAGTTTTACAGCCAACTGTGTGCTAGTTTCAAGTGCTGAGCTTGTACACAGAAACTAATAACCACGCACACTGAATTAACTTTGACTGAGGCACCGGATGCGCCGCTCAAAGCCGCGACACGGCACACCAGACACTCTCTGTAGTGCGGCAGATACATGAAGTGTCCCGGATCGTCGCGCCACGCATTTTTGAATTCTAAACATAGGTTTCTGCAGCGCTCCGCGGCGCCCAGTCGTTGACTTGAGTGTACCCTGATAGAAACCGATGTTTAGAATTCTAAAACGCATGCTAGTCAAGATCACAGGGAGCTTCTGGGATCGCGAGAAATGCAAACGGCTGAAGTATAAGGTAGACTCAATAAGTACACATGTTTGCAAACCTACCTAAAGATACAACCAATAATTCTGATTAGAGCGATAATGTGGAGAATATTGATCTTGTGTTGAGCCCAATGAGCCTTACATCTAAAAATAGAGCTAGCGTGTTCCTTTAGTGATATCGCTTCAACTCACGCTGAAAATGGCGGACGTGAATCAACAAACTGAGGATATGATGACGCGCCTGTCAATCAATATTGGTGGGCGGGGGGACCGCTCTCCTACGTAAAGTTGCGGTCGATTTGAAAATCGCTCCAATTGGTCCACCATTTTTATGTTGTTAAATTGAAAAAAAAAGCACTGGGTGTGCTTATATCACCCCAATATGACAGTCTATACACCATACATGCACATATGTCTGTCCAAACAGCTTGATAAGTAGATTTTTTACCATAGGTGCCCTTTAAAGGTTTTTACAATTTTAACATAAAACAATTAAATAGTCCCTAAAAAAACCTGTAAACTGTATTTTTGAGCTCATTTTAATCAAGTGGTTTGAACAAGCAGCTAAAATATTGATTAAGTGTACACTGACGTCACTATATTCAAGGTTTTTAAACCAAAATCACTTTAAATGGGTTAAAAATATTTCAAAGTTTAAAAGTAGTCCATCTAAAACGGTCTTAAGTTTAAAGGTAATAGTTAACTAATAAAAATATTAAAATATCGAGCAGCTTTATACTGTAAACAACGTTTTAAAATAATCACTGTTATTATGGCGTATAAGAAACCCTCTTTCAAACCCAGTTTTGCTTTAATCATAACTACTCCACACTTTTTGGACTGTAAAGTAAACCCTGTCTTTTTCTCCCCCAGTAAGAGAGCAAGAGACTGGCTTCCTCTCCACCCTGAGCGAGTGTGTGAACAGATTGAGTTTGTGGTCGTCAATAAACCCTCTGACCTGCGGGAGAAAACCTGAACACGCGCAGGAGAAAAAGCCCTCTGTGAGGCTCAAACCCGCTCTGTCCAGCACAGCCTCATCAATGTGCGCTTGTTCGTGCGTTTGTTCTGTGTGTTCTAGCAGTGTTCCCTATGAAGTGTGCATGTGTGTGTGCCTGTGAAGGGGACTCACTGTCTGAGGCGGCGCTGCCATTGGGCAAAGATCCCAGATCAACAACCAGGCCGTCCAGACAGACGTTGAGCTCACCGCCTGCTACAACCGAGCCTTTGTTCTCCGTCTGCAGAACCAGACTGAGCTGAACGTTCTCCACTGAGAGAGAGAGAGAGAAGAGAGACAGAAAGGGAGAGAGAGAGAGAGAGAGAGAGAGAGAGAGAGAGAGAGAGAGTATTACGTGAATTGAGTGATAAAACTGATTGTATGGCACTAGCAGAAGAATTCATCGATGTCTGTCATAAAAAAAAGTGGGGAGACCAATAAAAACATCAGAGATAAACAACACCAGCCTGATCTCACGAGAAAACGTAAGTATTTTACGTTTTGTCAGTTTAGTGGCTAATTCGTACGAATTCAAACGAGTTCAGTCGTACGAAATTGTACGATTTTAAAAAGGAGGCGTGGCACCTAACCCCACCCCTAAACCTAACCGTCATTGGGGGATGAGCAAATCATACTAAATCGTACGAATTAGATCGTACGAATTCATACGAATTAGCCACGAAATCAAAAAGTTACGTATTGCGTGAGATTGTGTTGACAACACACACATGCATGCACACACTTACTCACATGACTATGTATGCACGCATACGCACATGTATGCACATGCACACATTCGCACAATCAAGAATTCACACACACACACGCAAGCGCACACATGCACACGCATGAATATAGCCTGGTTTATACTCGTCACATCCGCTAGTTCACTTGAGTGCGTGCGTGCGGCGAATGTGACGTCATCGCGGAGGTTCGCGCGACATGATTTCGGCTGGCGGATTGCATGATTTTTTTTTTTTTTGAGACTCGAGCGAACAGTTTGCGCTGCGCCGCGTTTGATTTGAGTTGAATATGAAACAATTTGAAGAGATTTGAAACAGATCTCTGAAACAGATACACCCTTAATATTATTTTTTTTTAGGGGTTTTCACCTTTATTGTAATAGGACAGTGGAGATTTAGAGACAGGAAAGTATTGGGGGCAGAGATAGAGGAAGGGTCGGCAAAGGACCTCGAGCCGGGAATCGAACTCAGGTCGCCGTGAACACCTAGGTGCCATGTGTCGACGCACTAACCACAAGGCTATTGGCGCCGACACAGATACACCCTTACAGACATCTTTATGATTTGTGATCATAGAGATAAACAGATGATCAATAATTCTAGACTAGAAATTTCAACAGCCGTGGGAAAGGAGGAAAGTTTTTGTCAAAAGGTTTGGAAAAACCTGAAGGATAAAGTTTGTTAAAGCCAAAAGAGGCCCTGCAATTACAGAAGATGTTTTTCCACCAGTCATACGTGTAACACTGATGTATTTGCTACAATTTAGAATTTAAAACAATTTAATAGCTACAAAACTATAATTAAGGAACAAATTATTTCTTTGATAACTGGAAATGAATATTTGAGTCAGTTTACAGTATACTGATGGCCTGATTTAGGCTTTATTGGTGATAATGGTCAGGAATGTTGGACTATTATTGCCTTTTAGCATAAGAAGAGGACAGAAACTAACCAGACAGTGATGTGTGAATTGTGGAGCGGCCTAAATCTAAAACAGACATCTGTATTTTTTAGTAAGTGTACTTACTTACTTTCTTTCTTTCTTTCTTTCTTTCTTGCCATAATAAAATATATATTTGTAGAGCAACCCATGTTCTCCTCGCATTAATATTTGAATAAACTTTAATAGGTAAAACTATCTGAGATATACAACAAAAGCAAGTGATGCTTCAAAGTTTGATAAAAAAAAATCTTGAATGGTCATAAAAATCCTTATCAGCGTTAAAATATTTATAAAAACAATAAAAAATTTTGTTTAAAAATATTGAATGATGTCAGTGCAATAGTGGTTAGCGCACTGATATAAGGTGCAGTAGCACTTCAGGGCGTCCCGAGTTCGAATCCCGGCTCGTGGACATTTCCCGTCTTCGCTTCTTGTCTGTAAAACTGTCCTATCCGCTTAATAAAGGCAAAAAAGCCAAAAATAAATCTTTTAAAAAATAATAATAATAATATGTATATATATGTATGTATATATATATATATATATATATATATATATATATATATATATATATATATATATATATATATAAATAAATATATATATATATATATATATATATATATATATATATATATATATATATATATATATATATATATATATATATATATATATATATATTTATTTATATATATATATATATATATATATATATATATATAAATAAATAAATATAAATAAATAAATAAATAAATAAATATATATAAATAATAAATATATATATATAAATAAATTATATATATATAAATAAATTAATAAATATATATATATATATATATATATATATATATATATATATATATATATATATAAATTAATATATATATAAATAAATAAATAAATAAATATATATATATAAATAAATATATAAATAAATAAATATACATATAAATATACATATAAATATACATATAAATATACGTCATCATTATTATCATTCAATATATATATATATATTGAATGATAATAATGATGTGACGTAGTTCCGGAAACTTCCTACTTTTCTGTTTATCCGTCTGGTCAGCTCCTGTCATTTTAAAGAATATCACAATGGCGAACGCGGCAACTATAAAAGCCTCGTCTGTTTCCCGAGGTGCACGTGCAGTCAGCGGAGGTGTGCGATGCGGCACCAGGCGGAAGCATAAATCCAGCTTAAGCGTGAACATGCACTCACACACAAATGCACATGCAGGCATGCACACACATGCAAATGCACAAACACGCACCAGTGCATGAAAATGCACACTAGCGCTCGCACTTACAAACAAGCACGAATGTGCACATACGCATACACTCACACACATGCAAACGCATGCATAAACATGTACAAACATGCATGCATGTGCACGAACACACACTCGTGCATATATGCATACACACCTCCGCACGAACATGCATGAACACGCATGAAAACGCACTTGCACGCAAACAAAAATATGCACACACAGGCACATGAATGAATAATCTCATGCACAACAATACACGCGCACACACACACACACGCACATACATGCACATACACGCACTCAAGCATGAACGCACTCAAATGCACGCACATGAATGTATTCACACGCACATGCACGCTCATGTGTGAGTGCGTGTTTGTGCATGCCTGCAAGCTTGTGCTTATGCACATGCATGTTTGTGCATGTGAGTGTGTGTGAAAAAGTGCTAGTGTGAAAGCACCCTTAACGTCATGTCCATTAGTGCATGTGATGTATGCAATAGTTTTATATCAGTTTATATTGGTTACATGGTGGATATTGCGCTCTCTCGCTCTCCGATCTGTGCCACATGACAGAAAACAAATCGGAATTGAGTCACTTGAACCATGCAGCGTAAATTCAGCCATAATCTGTCATTATGTTTCTAAACCAACCAACAGATCTCTGCATCTGTGTGTGCGTGTCTGTAAGAGTTTGTGTATAAGGGTGTCTGTGAGTGCATGTGATAGTGAGCATCCGTTTGTGCTTATGTGTGTGTGTGTTTGTGTTTAAACTCACTCTTGCCATCATGTGTTCGTAGAGTGTCCAGTAAGTCGATGGTGGCGCTGCCCAGAAGCTCCTTCCTCAAAGTGTGACAACTCCACACCTTCAGATCCAGACGACTCTGAGGAGTCACGTTCCTGCACCACACACACACGTTAGGAGAAAAATATATACAAGTCAGTCAAGTATTAGGACTAAGCTGGTCAATTAAGTAAGGCGAGATGCGTTAGTAAACAAACTTGATATGTTATTAATGCATTAGTAAATGCTGAAGAAATATGACTAAGCCTTAGCCAAATGTGAACTAATGAAATCTTGCAGTGTTACCATGAATATGTAAATAAATATGCAAATAACTTCATAATTGAACCTCTATATCTGAATTCACACTTGTTTAAATCACATTCGCTCTCCAGTGTGTTTTTGATATGGCTGAATAAAATACTATTTAATTTATTCAATAAAAGATTCTCCAAAATATTTAGGAAAAGGGAAAGCGTCAATGCAAAATGCTGACTTTTCTGTTTACAGGGGGCAATCAAATGATCATCAGTATTTATAGCACTTAAATAGTACATTCTTTAATGAAATATGATGGCGTGAAGGCTTACAGTGTGAGGTCTTCATTCCACTGCAGCTCGAGGTGTCCGCTGCGTTTGCCTGTCTTCTTGGTCTCGCTGCTCAGACCGTCGGCGGTCACTTCCACAAACGAGCTCAGACGAGAGTGACGATTGGGCAGTTTGGGAGACTGAGGCTTCGCGGACAACACTAGCAGACGAGGAGGAGACAAAAGCACTTCAATGAGAAAGAGAATAGCAATACAACGATAATATAACGTATACTAGGGAGATTTTGAATGCTTGATTCTGATTGGCTGATGAGCATTCTGAGGGGTGCGGTTATTTTCGAATAGACACACAGCTAAAGAACTTCCAGCAGGTTTTGGGTGCTATACAGTTAGGGTTGGAAATCAACAAAACAAAATAATAATAAAGATAAATTGAAAAGGGCGGCACGGCGGCACGGCGGCACAGTGGTTAGCACTGTGGCCTCACAGCAAGAAAGTCACTGGTTCAAGTCCCAGCAGGGCCAGTTGGAGTTTGCATGTTCTCCCCATGTTGGCGTGGGTTTCCTCCACAATCCAAACACATGCGCTATAGGAGAATTGAATAAACTTAAATTGTCCATAGTGTATGAGTGAGTGAGTGAGTGAGTGAGTGAGTGAGTGAGTGAGTGAGTGAGTGAGTGAGAAAGTGAGTGAGTGAGTGAGTGAGTGAGTGAGTGAGTGAGTGAGTGAGTGAGAAAGTGAGTGAGTGAGTGAGTGAGTGAGTGAGTGAGTGAGTGAGTGAGTGAGTGAGTGAGTGAGTGAGTGAGAAAGTGAGTGAGTGAGAAAGTGAGTGAGTGAGTGAGTGAGTGAGTGAGTGAGTGAGAAAGTGAGTGAGTGAGTGAGTGAGTGAGTGAGTGAGAAAGTGAGTGAGTGAGTGAGTGAGTGAGTGAGTGAGAAAGTGAGTGAGTGAGTGAGTGAGTGAGTGAGTGAGTGAGTGAGTGAGTGAGTGAGTGAGAAAGTGAGTGAGAGAGTGAGTGAGTGAGTGAGTGAGTGAGTGAGTGAGTGAGAAAGTGAGTGAGTGAGTGAGAAAGTGAGTGAGTGAGTGAGTGAGTGAGTGAGTGAGTGAGTGAGTGAGTGAGTGAGTGAGTGAGAAAGTGAGTGAGTGAGTGAGTGAGTGAGTGAGTGATTCCCAGTACTGGGTTATGGCTGAAAGGGAATCAAGGGCTGAAAGGGTAAAACATATGCTGGAATAGTTGGTGGTTCATTCCGCTGTGGCGAACTCTGATATAGAAATTAAGCCGAAGGAAAATGAATATATGAATTAATAAATAAAATAAAAAATAATAATAATAATAATCTGCTTTTATTTAAATAATAAAATCGCCTGTGAACTGGTGTTTTTCTAATAAGATACAGCTTTGTGAATGATAATTTTGATGTATTTAGTCTTTAATGTGCTTTTAATATCTTAATTCTAGTCAAAGTAACATTCACGGATGCAAACATAACCTCGAAAACATTGAAGATATTACATTAGAATGTATTGAATGAGTGCTTTTGTTTTAATCAAAGACTTGTCATTGAATAACTTTCGATGGGCTAACATCTGATAAAAATAAATAAAAGCATCTAGGCGGCACGGTGGCTCAGCGTTTGGCACTGTCACCTCAAGACAGTGACTTTCAAGAAGGTCAGACATTTCCAATAGTCTGCAGCCCTAATACCCAAACCAAAATAAAGTTAATGCTACGACGGTCGAAACTCGCATCAAAGCTTAACAGAAGGATTAGAATGGGATGGGGGAGAAACTACAGGAGCAGAAACCTGACACAACCTAATCGAACAGATATCGGTGCATGTGTGAGTGTAGTCTCGTCACTGCGCCGATATCTCTTTGACCAAGCTGTGGATTAAAGCTAATAATATCATAAATAATTTCACTTCATGAGACCTCAGTGTGTCGTCATGAGCCTTGATTATTGATTTAAAATCATTTGTAAGTGTTTATTATTAATCTCAAAAACCGGTCACCATTCACTGCCATTATATGAATCACCAAGCACCACAGATTCAGCTCAAAAACCTTCTTTAATGTTCTTTAATGAAGAGAAAGAGTCACCTAAGATCATCCAAGAGGCCTGTGGGTGAGTAAACAAACAGGAAACTTTCATTTTAGGGGTGAACTATCCCTTTAAGAAGAGTTACGACACACTTTAGCAAGATGGCGCAACATGCTACCCATCAGATTTTGCTGCCAGTGTAAATTTTAATGTAGTGTAATATTAAGCTGTAATATCGCCCCAACCTACCCAATCCCCAACCTCAGAACCATTCAAATACAGTGTTGGTAGCATCATCTGATGGGTAGGATTAAATGTCAGGGCACCGGTCGCTACAACCTGGTCCAGGATAATAATCCTGGCTGTGGATCAAAGTTAATAATAATAATAATATCATAAATAATGTTTAATTTCTTTCACTGACAGATCATTTTGCTTTACAAGACCTCAGCGTGTCATCGGGAGCCACGAATATCGATTTAAAATCATTTGTAAGTGTTTATTATTGATCTCAAAAAATGGTCACCATTCACTCCCATTATATGAATCACCAAGCACCACAGATTCAGCTCAAAAATCTTCTTTAATGGGAAAATGGAAACTAGAACTAAATACCATGATTGAGGAGGAGGTTTGGATTGAGGTATGTGAAGGATGTCAGAAAGAAATTAAGTCAATTATGGAAAAAAAATTGATTGGAAAGTAAAAATGAGGTACTTTAATACTCTTTTTGTAATTTCTACATATGTAAAAAGACCATCTGTTTCTTGGTGTTGGAGAAAATGTGGTAACATTTGAGACCATACCCACATTTTTTGGGACTGTCCTAAGATTAAAAAAGAAATAGATATGATATTATGGCCTGTTTCCACTGAGTGGTACGGTACGGTTCGGTTTGGTACGCTTTTATGGCCGTTTCCACTGTCAAAAAGCGTACCGAACCGAACCGTACCGTACCACTTTTTCAGCACCCTTTCGAAAGGGTACCAAACACGAGAAAGGGTACCAAAAGGCAGAGCCACATGCGCAGCTGAACGCTATTGGTTTACAGAGAGACTTCATTCGCTTACGCAACAAGCCAGAATGAAAACAAAAAACCCGCCATGTTTAAAAAAACACAGCGAGAGATTTTAGCGGAATTATAAATACATATAATAACGGGCCATGGTCGATCTGGGCTCAAACAAACCTTGTCGTCGTCTGGATGAACAGCCACAAAGCCAAGAAGAAGAGCAGATTTACCCTGTGCCCTGTAGTTTTTACGAGCCAGTCTGAGGCGCGAGCGGTTTCGCTTTCTTGCTAGCGCTCGCGCGCGTCTAACATTATATCTGAAATAACAAACTTCATGAGCTGATGATAATAACCTGCGCTTGATTATTGACGTGCTTTTGAAACCCGATCCTGTCAGACACTGACAAACGCGAGAGTGAAGCGTGAAGAAACAAAGGAGAAGCCGTAGAAAAAAGGAGCACATTAAATACGGGCGAAATGTCTACTTTGTGTAGTTCTTTTGTAGTTGGGAACATATCGGAGACTGTAAGGGGCTGTATGTGTTTATATATGTTCATTTATTTAGTTATTTAATATAATTACAGACGTTACAGTAGGCTGTTTCGCACTGTCTTTGATCTGCAGTTATAATCAACTCATGTTCATAGAAAAGTTAGTAATAAACATTTCTACACACGTATTTATGTGTAAGAAGCGTCTGTTTTGTGAGAAGAGCTTCTCATATGATATGTGAGCGACCTGTACAGCTTTATTGTAGACATTTCCTCGAGCTAGAATGACGTCGACTGAAACTTTGTCATACACCACACCCACCAAAAGGGTACCCTTGGTAGTGGAAACACAAGCCTGATAAAGGTGACCCGTACCAAACCGAACCGTACCGTACCGTACCAGTCAGTGGAAACGAGCCATTAGATATAGAAATACCCCTCGATCCAGTTGTGTGCTTACTGGGAGCACGGTCCAAAGAAATGTTTAATGAAAAAAACAAGATTTGTCCTAAGGATATTCTTACTGATTGCAAAAAAATTATAACAATACACTGGATAGAAATTTCTCCAAAGGGGGTTCAGTGGATTCAGAGACTCAAACAGATCTATGTAATGGGAAAAAAAAGGACTCCATGTCTACAAATGAAGACTGATATTTTTCTGAAGAGGTGGAAAAGTATTACAACATACTTAGATATGTATATATAGAGGTTACCTAACTTATCACCAATGTAATTTGAAGTAACTACAATGTAACCTGACGTACAAATGTATCCCGTGAAAAGTAATTATGATGGCAGTACTTTTTATTTATTTATTTTCTTTTAATTTTACATTTCAATTCTTATAATATCATTATTTTTTTATGTATTTCTTCATCTGTACGAGGTTAAATTGTTGGGGAAGGGGTTGCTCTGAAAAAATATATTGAAAAATCTTAAATAAAAAGCTTTAAAAAAAAAAAAAAAGTTCTTTAATGAAGAGAAAGAGCCACCTAAGATCATCCAAGATGCCTGTGGGTGAGTAAACTAACAGGAAACTCTCATTTTTGGGGTGAACTATGCCTTTAAGAAGAGTTACGACACATTAATAAGCACCAAGAACGCACAACTCCATCAATTCATCAGAAATCATTTATGATCTCCATTCCCGTAAGGAATATTCCATCAACCAGGAAATGTGCGCAAATGTGTCCTGACATGATCCAGCATCACACACACACACACACACACACACACACACACACACACACACACACAGAGAGAGAGAGAGAGTTATGCAGTTATTATTCAGCACACATCACCCCCTAGAGGACACAGCGCTCACTGCAAAAACACATGCTGAGGTCTGATGCTGCGGACTGATGCGTCACAGGAGCTGATAAACCGCAAAAGATTAATCAGATCTCCTTATTATTTAAGCTGAAGCAGATTAATCACAAGAAAATCAGGTTTATTTACCTTTCAAGGTCAGCTGTGATTTCTCTATGGCCTGAATGCTGGCAGACTGAGACACACTGGCAGCTGCCATCGTCACATCACATCACATCACATCACAGCCCTGAAATCACAAACATCATCATAATTATCACTTTAATGCTGAATATTAATCATTGGGGGATGATGAAGCATAACATAAACACTCTGACGCGGCATAAACAGTCTGGTGCATCACACACACACACACACATTACAGCTCAATACTGCTAAATTAGCATCAAATTAATAACAGAAATCACCTAAATAGATAAACTATTCTACACTTATTGGTTTTATAATATAATAGAGCAATATTCGATGTCTGTCAGCTTTATATAGCGGTTTCTGGTTTAGCTGAGACGAAAACAAACCACGAATTTAACCTAAATTGCTGTTTACAGCTGGTTATCACCTTATATTTGTGTCCACATGAGAATTAGAAACATATTTGGGGTGAATTAATAATCGTGACCGGTCGTAACGTGTGGTTTAATGTCGCATTATGTGAGAGACAGTGACGCTGTTTGATTAGCCGCTCATCATTCAGGTATCAAAAGTCGCGGTGTTGTTGAAATCGTCGGGGGAAAGCGCGTTATGGACGCGGAGAGGTTTATGCGTGGTTTAATCGGCTTTCTTGTTATTAAAACACATCGGAAATGTTTTGATTCCTACCTTTTATTCGCCGCGAGACTGTGGAGCGCTAACTGTCATTTCCGCTTTAATGTCATGGTCATGTGACTCGCCGTGGAGGATCATGGGTGCAGATTCTTTGTAACATCAGGTTGTTGCTAGAAGCGATACAGCTGCGTCGAGAAGTATTTAATATTTAATAAACTACGCATTAATTGTATTTTATTAATGTTTCCCCCTACCCCAACCCTCACAGTAATGTAAAAACAGTCATTATAAGCAGAAATAATTATATTAATTATTAAAATTACTCACTAAATTGTGTTTTATTAACATCTACAACTATCAAAACCTTCACAATAATGTAAAAACAGTAATTATAAGCAGAAATAATTATATTATTTATTAAATTACTGATTAAATTGTGTTTTATTAACATCTACAACTATCAAAACCTTCACAATAATGTAAAAACAGTAATTATAAGCAGAAATAATTATATTATTTATTAAATTACTGATTAAATTGTGTTTTATTAACATCTACAACTATCAAAACCTTCACAATAATGTAAAAACAGTAATTATAAGGAGTAGTTATATTATTTATTAAATTACTGATTAAATTGTGTATTATTAACATCTACAACTATCAAAACCTTCACATTAATGTAAAAACAGTAATTATAAGCAGAAATAATTATATTATTTATTAAAATTACTCATTAAATTGTGTTTTATTAACGTCTACAACTATCAAAACCTTCACAGTAATGTAAAAACAGTAATTATAAGGAGAAATAATTATATTATTTATTAAAATTACTTATTAAATTGTGTTTTATTAATGTCTACAACTATCAAAACCTTCACAGTAATGTAAAAACAGTAATTATAAGGAGAAATAATTATATTGTTTATTAAAATTACTCATTAAATTGTGATTTATTAACGTCTACCCCTATCCCAACCCTTACAGTAATGTAAAATATTTAATTATTGTTGTTCAGTTCCACAAAAGCTATTCTATATTGATGTGAGTATCCACAGCTGTATCTCTTCTAGACTTCACTGTAGCATCATTTGGTGATTAGTAACTTTTACATTCTTAAATAGAGATTTTTTTAAAAAAATAAAAACTGTAAGGAAATTAATAATAAAGTTACAATAAAGTTGACCTTCTGTAGTAATTATTCACCAAAATATATAACAAAAATGAATTGCTCTGCCTTTCTTCTTCTGGATTCAACTGTAAACTTCTTAAGACTCGTCATTTTAGTGAAGTCTTTAATTTGTGATGTATCACTGGGTGTCATTCTTGCTTGTTTATTGTTTTTACTGTTATTGGGGTTTTATTATGCTAGTTGTTATTCTGTTTTTGCTTAAATTCTTATTTTTGTTTTGTATACTTTGTAATTATGAATAAAATGTATTATTATTAATTTACAGTATAAGCCAAGTGCATTGTAATTGTAATACCAAAAAATTAACAGCAGTCATACTTTACCTTTTTTCGGTGGATTAGTAATTTAAAAGCAGTAGCTCATTACAGCGCACAACACATTAAATGCAAGAATACAATACATTACATTTAAAAGTAACTTTCCCCATCACTGCCTGTCTGATTTGTGTATAAACAACATCTGTTCAAGGCCACACTGCTCAGCCATGACAGGTTTTTTTTCACGATTTCTCTCTCTTTACTGTCTTGTACTTTTAAAGTCAGCATGAAATCGAAACGCGCTCTTCTTTTTGTATATGTAAATAGTAGTGCACTTTCTTAGTTTGTAAAAATGTCTTTGCGCTTAAAATATTTCATCAAATAAAACCTCTTCCTCTTCGAAACGACTTCACTTTTGGTCACATGGAATGCCTTTTGGGCGGGGCTAGCAGTCATTCAGGGTGGGACTATCAGATTTTAAGGTGGGGCTATCAGTCCTTTAGGGTGGGGCTATCAGTCATTTAGGGCAGGACAATCAGTAATTTAAGGTGAGGCTATGAATCATTTAGGGAAGGACTATCAGTCCTTTAGGATAGGACTATCAGTCAATTAGGGCGGGACTATCAGTCATTTAGGGCAGGACTATCAGTCATTTAGGGCGGGACTATCAGTCATTTAGGGCAGGACTATAATTCATTTAGGGCAGGACAATGAGTAATTTAAGGTGAGGCTATGAATCATTTAGGGCAGGACTATCAGTCCTTTAGGATGGGACTATCAGTCATTTAGGGCGGGACTATCAGTCCTTTAGGATGGGACTATCAGTCATTTAGGGCGGGACTATCAGTCCTTTAGGATGGGACTATCAGTCATTTAGGGCAGGACTATCAGTCATTTAGGGCGGGACTATCAGTCATTTAGGGCGGGACTATCAGTCATTTAGGGCGGGACTATCAGTCATTTAGGGCGGGACTATCAGTCATTTAGGGCAGCACTATCAGTCATTTAGGGCAGGACTATCAGTCATTTAGGGCAGGACTATCATACATTTAGGGCAGGACTATCAGTCATTTAGGGCGGGACTATCAGTCATTTAGGGCGGGACTATCAGTCATTTAGGGCAGGACTATAATTCATTTAGGGCAGGACTATCAGTCATTTAGGGCAGGACTATCATACATTTAGGGCAGGACTATCAGTCATTTAGGGCAGGACTATAATTCATTTAGGGCAGGACTATCAGTCATTTAGGGCAGGACTATCATACATTTAGGGCAGGACTATCAGTCATTTAGGGCGGGACTATCAGTCATTTAGGGCGGGACTATCAGTCATTTAGGGCAGGACTATAATTCATTTAGGGCAGGACTATCAGTCATTTAGGGCAGGACTATCATACATTTAGGGCAGGACTATCAGTCATTTAGGGCGGGACTATCAGTCATTTAGGGCAGGACTATCAGTCATTTAGGGCAGGACTATCAGTCATTTAGGGCGGGACTATCAGTCATTTAGGGCAGGACTATCAGTCATTTAGGGCAGGACTATCAGTCATTTAGGGCAGGACTATCAGTCATTTAGGGCGGGACTATCAGTTTTAAGACGGGGCTGTCTGTCTTTTGGGGCGGGACTATCATACATTTAGGGCAGGACTATCAGTCATTTAGGGCGGGACTATCAGTCATTTAGGGCAGGACTATCAGTCATTTAGGGCGGGACTATCAGTCATTTAGGGTGGGACTATCAGTCATTTAGGGCAGGACTATCAGTCATTTAGGGCGGGACTATCAGTCATTTAGGATGGGACTATCAGTCATTAAGGGCAGGACAATCAGTAATTTAAGGTGAGGCTATGAATCATTTAGGGCAGGACTATCAGTCATTTAGGGCAGGACTATCAGTCATTTAGGGCGGGACTATCAGTCATTTAGGGCAGGACTATCAGTCCTTTAGGATGGGACTATCAGTCATTTAGGGCGGGACTATCAGTCATTTAGGGCAGGACTATCAGCCATTTAGGGCAGGACTATCAGTCATTTAGGGCGGGACTATCAGTTTTAAGACGGGGCTGTCTGTCTTTTGGAGCCGGACTATCATACATTTAGGGTGGGGCAATCAGTTCTTCAACGTGGGGCTGCCGGTCCTTTAGGGCAGTGGTTCTCAAACTTTTAAACCCGCGACCCCCATTGTAAGATCGTCAAGAACTCGCGACCCCCCACTACCAAAGCATATACAAACAATAAAAATAGCTTTTTTTTAAGCTGTTCACAATATTTTAACTATATTTACTATAGATTACAGGGCTCGAAATTAACATTTTTGCTTGGTAACACTGGTGCTTCTAACTTTAAAAATGTAGACGCACTAGCCAAAATTTAGTGGCTCCCACCAATTATCGCACTGTTACTACAAGTTTTATAAACACATTTAATGCATTTGAAAATCAACACTAATCAAAACTAACAAGCAAAAAAATAAATATGCATGCGTGAGGAAAATATGTCTCAATGAAATCCCGTTATCACAAGAAAAGACATTTTTATAACATAATTGAGTGACCAAAAGATACACGGACGGATATCCCAAAAGATATCCCACAGACTTTACAGTGAATGCTAGTTATTTTCATAGCAGACTTGAAGCCAATGGAGGTCTTTTATCCACTCTTCAATAAGTATAGCTGGTGGATTAACATTCAGCACATGATCAGTAATCAGATGTGCCAATATTTGTAGCTTTAGGTGTTTCTAAGACAAAATCTGTCGGTGTTGTTTTCATTCTCTCGTCTTCAGCGCTTTACATTTTCGCGGTTGTAGCTCCTGTCATCTGAAGACAGGAGGCGTTGACTGAGTGATTGACAGCTTATTTTAACCAATCATTCGTGTTCAGTTCTTAGAGCAGTGGGCCAATAAGAAGAGCGCGAAGGCGGGGCAAGCGTTGAAGGCTTTGTTTACTGCGGCAAGTTGACATGACAACAGTTTTAAACTGTTCCTGAGCGCTGCGTTCCAAGTACAAAGATGCATTCTGCCCGAATGTGTCCTAAATACTTTATGAATCAGTAATATCTTTTTAAAAATCTGAAAATATTAACTTTCACTTGTAATACTGAAAAATATTTATTATAATCACTGAAAATTACACAATTTTTAAATAACTCTCGCGACCCCTTGAAATTATTCTGCGACCCCCGCAGGGGTCGCGACCCCCAGTTTGGGAACCACTGCTTTAGGGTAGGACTATCAGTCCTTTAGGGCAGAACTATTAGTAATTTAGGGCGGGACTATTAGCTTTTAGGGCGGGGCTATCTGTCTTTTGGGGAGGGACTATCAGATATTTAGGGCGGGGCAATCAGTTCTTCAAGGTGGGGCTGCCAGTCCTTTGGGGCGGGACTATCAGTTCTTTAGGGCCGGGCTATCATTCATTTGGGGCGGGGTTATCAGTTTTTTAGGGTGAAGTTGTCAGTGCATTAAGACGCTAATATCAGTTCCTTTCTGCACTGCTTTCGTCTATCATTCTTTTGTTTAGTTTTTTTAATGCTTATATTGGAAATTATTGGCTTAAATGGAAATGGAGATAAATATTTTTATTGATTTATGTATGTTTAACTTTAACTGGAGTGATGTTAAAACGAAAAAGTCCTAATGAAATATATATCCCAAAACAACTAGCAACCATTAAAATGTACTGGCTGCAATGGGTAGGATTGGACGGTATAAAGGTTTCAATGAAATTTGAAGTGAAAACCATTAGACTATTCTGTGTTGGTTCTATATATGTTTTCCAGCAGGGTGAGAGTAGATGTATGTGTATTGAACAGGTGTCTGGGTGTTTTATTTCGTCCTATGGCTGTAGTTTTGGGCCCTCTAGACCACCCGTGATCCTGAAGAGCCTCCGAATCATGTAACCCACGTAAAATGACTTACACGCACGCATGCGCAGTGCGCCCCAGCCTAATGCTAACGCTACCACACACTGATTTGCAGCGGCCCCAGATAGCAACAAAATAAACCCGCAAATAACTTTAACTGCGAATTCACACTTTAATGTGAACTGCAACTTTACATCATTATACGCTATGGTGGGCGGTTAAACCTGCTTTATGCTGTTAGCGTGCGGCTACGGGGCGAAAGAGGGAAGATTATTTTGGCGCTCGGTCCGACTTGTGCTAGTTTGGCTAATGTTTCTATCTCTTCATAAAGTTAACACGTAAAACTTGTGATAATATGTGGAATATCAAACGATGAAAAACACCCATCCTGACTGACCACGAGCTAATCGTAAGTATTTCCCCTCAGTTTATGTAAGAGAGTTTGTTTATTTAGCTAGTCTTATCAGCTGTGTGTGTTAGCTGGGCTAAGTTAATCCAGTTCAGTAGATGCGTTCAATAGAGACGTGAATGACACTACAAATGTGAGTCTGTCTAAACTTTATGTGTATTTTTTTAACGATTTGTTGAGTGTTTTATTATGTTTTCACTTTGTGTCTTGTCATTTGGTCAATGTTTATCTTTTAAGTTTCGTGTTGAGTTAACTTGAATGTATTAAGTTGAAGTGAAACTATCGCAACTGAAGTACATAGTTTGCTCCTTCACCGCTCATTAATAAAGTTAATAGTTATTATTTTACAGAAATAATAGGAGTAACTGCAAAATATGTCTTAGACAGATAATCCCTGTGTCATAATCCGTAAAATATCAAATAATTTGGCCTTTTTATGACTAGGTGTCAAAATGTCATATGACAAAACACACAACGTAATATTATTTTATGAAAATAAAGTCATTTTAAAATATGTATTTAGCTTTTGTTGTTAAATTAAATAAACATTACATGTGAAAACCGTCATTTTTCATTTATTTCTGGGTGCTATTTTGGTGTCTGCATCAAATAAAATGAGCAGAAGCGGTTTAATAAATGTAGAAAACATATTAAATGAAAGTTAAGTTTCTATTTCACTATTTCTAATGATTTTGTCAAGATTAAATGTTAATTGTGGGTTAAATAATGTTATGTAGCATAACATATATTAGGGATGCTCCGATCAGGATTTTTGCAGCCGATACAGAGAACCGATTCCTTGTCATGGTGATCGGCTGATACTGATTCTGATTCTTTAAGATTTATGGTACAAGTGACTCAATTCTGATTTTTTTTTCTCTCATGTGGCACAGATCGGATATGGCCCATGTACATGTAAGCAAGAAGAAATCACATGGATTCTGACTCAAATCAGATTCAGACCTTGTTCATATGTGGAAATTTATCCGATGTGAATCAGATCTGTGCCCTCGAGTCAAATTTTTTCAAAATAAGACCAAAACACATTATACATCATAGGGTTGGGCGATGTTGGCAACGTACAATGTCTAATGTGAAACATTGCGATGGACGATGGCGTCGTCGCCATTGGGGAATTAATTATTTATGAATAATTCATTCATTCATAACGAATTATTTATTTGTAGCCCACTGTTTCAACTACCTGACCCGCATGGTCTTTGATTTACCCATAAATAAATATAGATAAGTTACACACAAATTAGCACCTGTCAATCACTTTTTCCACAGGACTCTGGTGTGTCTAGAGTGTAAGCAGGTAGATCGGATTTTCACCTGTCAATGCGTGTCATTAAAAACCAAAGATAATGACGTCAACTTTGACGCTTTCATTTCAGAACAGACTTCAGCAGAGTCCCAAACCTTAAATCTCATACACGAGGATTAAAAACAGCTTTTATATTGTTATGTAGCACAAATATTTAAGCATGTTAACGAGAGAGCGTAATATTGACCACTTAAACAATATAAACTACAATAAAACTGGCATACGTCACATGCATAAATCACGCCATGGATGTTACATTAAGATGCCTACTGGTTTAAAAAGGCCTAGATTAAAAGATGGCGGCCAAATGAGAACGTTTCTGTCATAAACTATAGCAAAACAGCTTATCAAGAAGAATAAAAAAAAATGTAAACCGTACAAACAGATTAAAAGCAGACAATCGAGTTACTTTTAAATGATGATGTAAGCAGAAATAGCATACAGTCACAATCAGAATTGACCATCAAGATCTGCAGTGTAAATGCAGCCTATATAACTTTGCCATCGCATAAATACAATTACCCTTTAAGAATGAGATCTCGCCTTACCTAAGATAATAAGTGAAGGATGTTGCATACATGTAATGGTCAGAAGCAGCTTCACAAAAAAAAAAAAAAAACAGATAAAAGAATGGTAAGTAAAATGGCTAACAATACAATTTGGAAACATTGCTCATGTGTTGTAGCGCTGCTGATTTATAGCAGCACTTGTGCATCTTCCTCTGTCTGTAAACTCGTACACACACTTGCGATCGGTTCGTGAGATCGACCAGATCAACAAGAACCGATTGAGACGTAAAATATGGGATTAACGGCCGATACTGATCTCTGGCGATCTCTTTACGAGTCACTTTTAAAAGATGATGTAAGCAGGTCAGCAAAAAAATAGCATACAGTCACAATCAGAATTGACCACTAAGATCTGCAGTGTAAATGCAGCCTATATAACTTTGCCATCGCATAAACACAATTACACTTTAAGAATGAGATCTCGCCTTACCTAAGATAATAAATAAAGGATGTTGTATACATGTAATGGTCAGAAGCAGCTTCACAAAAAAAAAAAATAAATAAATAAATAAATAAAACAGATAAAAGAATGGTAAGAAAAATGGCTAACAATACAATTTGGAAACATTGCTCATGTGTTGTAGCCCTGCTGATTTATAGCAGCGCTTGTGCATCTTTCTCTGTCTGTAAACTCGTACACACACACTTGCGATCGGTTCGTGAGATCGACCAGATCAACAAGAACCGATTGAGACGTAAAATATGTGATTAACAGCCGATCCGGATCTCTGGCAATCGATTAGAGCATCTTTAACATATATTATTATAGTAATATAATTATAGTAATAAATGACGACATACTTGACCTGTAACTGTTAAAATATAGAAAGGAATACGTCATCATGTATATTTAATATGATTGAAAACATCAAATAATTATTATTCTAAATGTTTAATTTTGCCATATAAACTATTGTCGAACTGAATGAGATTTTATTTGTTGTAAATCACTGTAATAAATTATATAAAACCTTTTAAGGTATTGCAAATATACATCTGTGTAGATCTGTGGCACAAATGTTTCGCTGTATTGTAATCGCGAAGCTTAAGAAGTATCCGCGAAAATGTCTGCATTCGGAATTGTCTTGTTTTTCCTCATTTTCTTATGGAAGTTTTAGATCAAAGGTGATAATCCTTATTGTGTAATGCGTTCTAATGTCATGGTATGTAAAGCGCGAGTGTGAGAAGAGCATTGCTTTATGAAAATATTTCAGGAATGTTTCATTTTCTAAACCGTTTTATCCATTAAGATAACTCAACTCTTCTGCCAGAGGCTTGTTCTCAGAACTTTAAAGTAAATGCAGCAAAATTCATTATTTGCAACAACAACAACAACAAAATAAAAATAGACAGAAGTGGAAAAACTAGATGTTAATAAGCAATTTAAACAAGCATCAGAGATGTGTGTGTCTCTTTTTCGTGTGTGCAAGAAAACCACAGGGAAAGAGGAACAGGTTTTGACTGATTCATGTTGCCAGATCTTGCAAAAATAAATGAATTTATTTTTTCAAAGTCAGACTAAAACACATTAAACATCATGAACTACAAAAACAAGTTCACTTTATTAGCTACAGGCTAAACAACAAGCCTGAAGATGTTTAGAATAAGTGGACATGGCAACACTGACACAGTCTTACAAACAAACAATAGATTTGTTCAAATTGGTGAACATAAGGAGTGTTGGTTTGTTGTATTACCACTTTGTTAAAAAAATAGCAGATACCAATGATGCAAGATGGTTACCGCAGTGTGTCTTCATAGTTCATTTAGCAATGAGACTGTTGGTTTGGTAATATTTGTTCATTTTTACTACACGCTACTTCTGGCATAGTATATAATAAAAATATAGATTCTAGCAATATCGGCATAGAAAATATAAATGTTTCATTTCATGTAGGTTTTATTACACAATGGAACTACAGAAGACTCCATCTCTAAATAGGAAAATGATCAAAACTCCTTTTTTGAAAATTTTGAATGAAATGCTAATGGTCTAATCTGATTCAATTCATTATGCTAAGCTAAGCTAAAAGTGACCCCGCCAGAACCAGAAATCGGCTGAATGTATATATAATAAATGGTTCAAGCCAACTGTTTATCTCGACAAGACTTGTAAAAAAGGTGTAGTGTTCCTTTAAGGTATTATATGTCATGAATATAAGCAATCAGCTATGAGGAGAAATTAAAAGTTGTCAAGCAAAAAGTGTTTACAATATTATAGAAAGACGAGGGAACTTTACAGCATTATTACAAGTAGTGATGAGTTAATTTAAACATAGGATTAAATTAAACCATTTGGTTAAATGCAATGTATACTGTATATGCAAATATTTAAATGTTTTTAAAAGTGAAATGAGATTGGATTACATAATTTAGTGTTCGTTAAAGGCTCTTTTTACTTCTGCGTGATCAGCGTGACCCACGACGTCTGCCTTGCGCATAGCCATGCATTTATACTTCTGCATGCTGTTTGTGTTGCTCTGCTTTACCACTTCCGAAAAGCTAGCTAGCAGTAGGTTTTTATGTTCCTCTGTGTTGAGTTTCTACATGGGTGTTTGGTTTTTTCCGAATGCTACCTTATTGTATAAGTAGCTAAAACTCGATCCATCGGAGGCGGGATCTGGCGGATGTGCAACAACATTAATTATAAGGTAAACACAAAACAAGGTCCGTCTATAGCTACATCATGGGACTCGACACTTGTAAACACTCGCTTCAACCAGTTCGCACGGCTCTCAGCACCGCCTACACTCATCACAGCTACCAAGCCGACCAACAACAAAGCTTGCGTTATACGTCGTTGCATTGTGTAGTTAAATTTTTTTTTAGAGGTGTGTGTCTACATCAGTCACGGTAAGGGCTATGCAGCCATGCGAAGGCTGCGCCGGAGCATACGCTTGACTCAGAACTATAAATCAGCCTTAAGGCACTGGGTCGAGCTAAATTCTCTTTTGATTATATGTGCCTATAGTTTGACCCTCTGATTGGTGGAAATTTGGTACAGAATTGTGGGTAATGTAGTTTTCTACCACATTTTATGCTGTTAAACAAATATAAAAAACTCATTGGATGTCAGGTTTTAGTTTTAGATTTAAGTTATTTTTTATTAATTCCATATGAAGAAAATTAATCTAGTTTGCGTACACAGGCGATAATTTATAGCGTAATGCTTGCGTTGAAATATATTTTTCACACCTGAAATTTTTAAAACAAAAGGCCATACGTTGTTTATCGTGGATGGAGATATTATGGGTAGAATAAGCCAGGAAATCCCAACTGCAATTGTTGTAGTTGAGGTGTAAATTGACTTTTATTTTGTAAACGCCACTGTACATATAAGACTAGCTATCAATTTAGACATCATGAATTGATTTGATGCTGATTCACGAATCACAATGTGTTTTTGATTCAGTTCTTGATTCAATTCTCTTCGCTAAAGAGATAATATCATCATTTATTCTTCCTTCACCCGTTTCAAACCTTTAAGTTCTTCTGTTGAACACTGAAGAAGATATTTTGAAGAAAGCCGAAAATCACTGACTTCAATTGTATTGTTTTTTTACTGTATTGTCCTACTGTGGACGTCAATGGTTACAGGTTTTAAACTTTCTTTAGAATATCTTTCATGTTCAATCTATAACCTCTTGAGGAGGAGTAAATAGTGAGTCAATTTTCATTTCTGAGTGAACTATCCCTTTAAGTCATCCGTACTATATATGAAAAGGATCTTATTTGCTTTATTTATTTTTCTTTGTTATAGTATTGCCTCAGACGCAGCTCTCACATCTGAAAACCCTTTCTACATTAAGAGAATGACTGTTTGCTTTAGGCTGGGGAATGAACCAGGAACCCTGGTGGCTGGATCTGGGTAAGAAGAACTGTTTATTTATTTATTTATTTATTTATTGTGTTTAATATTGACTAAAGCATTATTGCCAATTTATTGTAGACAGAAAGTGTTGTGTAGAATGTATCAGAGATGATTATTATGATGGACCAATGGTGGCTCAAAGATGTTTAGGAGACAAAATAACTGAAATGAACTTCGTTTTGGTCGTATTTTGTGCAAAATTGCATCATTTCAGTTTTTTATTTTATTTTATTTTATTTGAATTATATAGTTTCCACATCCCTACCTTAAGACTGTGTTATTAAAAGTATTGTTAGGATCTGAATAAAGCGCTGAATTATGTCTTGTTTTAAAGGAATCAAATGGTCTGAAGAAGCCATGGGAAGCTGTTTTAGCTGTCCAGATAAAGAATCAATCCCTGACAATCACCAGAGCAAATTTAAGGTCAGTGTTTTCCACATTAGATTGAGATGATGTTGAGTGTGTTTTGTTCATGTTGAGATCTGCTCTGACGGTGTTTGCAGGTGGTGAATGTGGATGATGACGGGAACGAGCTGGGAGCAGGAATCATGGAGCTGACGGAGGACGAGCTGGTCCTTCGCACGCGCAAATGTGATGCTGTCAAGTGGCCTTACCTGTGCCTGCGACGCTATGGCTACGACTCCAATCTCTTTTCGTTTGAGAGCGGCCGCCGCTGCCAGACCGGTCAAGGTAAAGCTGAAACCTCGTGTTCTGAAAATGTCAGCAAGAAAAGCATGTTTGGTAGAGTTAGCTGTATTTAGCAGAGCCATTTACTGAAATTCAGCTATTTGAAGGCTTCCCAAGTAAAGTCTGAGCTTTTGGTTATTAATGTGCAACTGTTCACATTTGAACCCAATGCTTTCGAAAGGATGAGCGAGCGTTTGCATGCTTGATCAGGTAAGTCCAGCTTGATGTGCTCCCAACCTTCATGGCCAGATTTACTAAACAGGTCATTAGTGTGTAATCGCAATTCCATGAAAAAGTATCAAGAGTGTAAAACCTGGCAGTGATTGTATTACCAGGGTTTGATTGAAAGGCATAGAATGTAATTTTTAGCTTAGAGCGCCATCGGTTGTTAAAACTAGCCTAGAGCGCCATCGGCTGTTAAAACTAGCCTAGAGCGCCATCGGCTGTTAAAGCTAGCCTAGAGCGCCATCGGCTGTTAAAACTAGCCTAGAGCGCCGTCGGCTGTTAAAACTAGCCTAGAGCGCCGTCGGCTGTTAAAACTAGCCTAGAGCGCCGTCGGCTGTTAAAACTAGCCTAGAGCGCCGTCGGCTGTTAAAACTAGCCTAGAGCGCCGTCGGCTGTTAAAACTAGCCTAGAGCGCCGTCGGCTGTTAAAACTAGCCTAGAGCGCCGTCGGCTGTTAAAACTAGCCTAGAGCGCCGTCGGCTGTTAAAACTAGCCTAGAGCGCCGTCGGCTGTTAAAACTAGCCTAGAGCGCCGTCGGCTGTTAAAACTAGCCTTGAGCGCCGTCGGCTGTTAAAACTAGCCTTGAGCGCCGTCGGCTGTTAAAACTAGCCTAGAGCGCCGTCGGCTGTTAAAACTAGCCTAGAGCGCCGTCGGCTGTTAAAACTAGCCTAGAGCGCCGTCGTCTGTTAAAACTAGCCTAGAGCGCCGTCGGCTATTAAAAATAGCCTAGAGCGCCGTCGGCTGTAAAACTATCCTGTTAAAACTAGCCTGTTAAAACTAACCTGTTAAAACTAGCCTAGAGCGCCATCGGCTGTTAAAAGTAGCCTATAGCGGCTGCTAAATGCCGCTCTATGCTATTTTCTAGGCTAGTACTTTTGTACCGACAACAAACCAAGTTCAATTCCTAACTTGAGGTCTTTTAGCTGAACTTACCCTCTGCTGTTTAAAACTAGCCTGGAGCCCATTTGCTGCTTAAATCTAGCCTAGAGCGCCATCTGTTGCTTAAATCTAGCCTAGAGCGCCATCTGTTGTTTAAAACTATCCCAGAGTGCCATCTGCTGTTTATATGTTGCCTAGAGCGCCATCTGCTGTTTAAAACTATTCCAGAGCCTAGTCTGCTGTTTAAAACTAGCCCAGTGAACCATCTGCTGTTCGCAATTGACACAGAATTGGTTTCTCAAACTAATTTTTTGCCACCACTGTAATAAATCGCTAAAACTTTTTGTTTAGTTTTTGTTTAGATTTTTAAGTTTATTTAGTTCATGTCTGAAGAGTCTTTGCGATTCAGAATTTTGTCATTTCAAGTCTATGGGATTTTTGGTAGATTTAATCGTCATTTTTAGGAAAACCGTAAGTTTGAGTGGATAGAAAAGATATAGCCCAATAGCTCAGAACATTGTGGAGGTCTGACCCAAGTTTGGTGGTTATAGTTTGAAAGCTGTAGGAGGAGTTGCAAGTCAAGCAATGTCTTAGTGGTTAGTGCGTCGATACATACTTTAGCACCGAGATGCTCACGGCAACTCGAGTTCGATTTCCAACTTGAGGTCCTTTGCTGATCTTTACCATCTGTCTCTGCTCCCCTTGATTTTCTGTCAAAAACTCTTCACTATCCCATCCATTAAAGATTAAAACCACTAAAAATTGTCATTAAAAAGCCTAGAGCGCCATCTGCTGTTCACAATTGACACAATCGATTTCTTAAATGATTTTTTTGCCACAACTGTAATAAATCGATAAAGCTTAAAGTGTTTTTGTTTAGATTTTCAGATTGTATTGACGATGTTTAATCTAAAGGCATAAAATGTCATTTTCACCACTAAAGGGCACACATTCACAACAAACAAAGGCATATTTCGATGACGTCATGACTGAGTGTGGAAATCACGAGAGTTGTGGTCTTGAAAATATCATTGTCATGTGAATGTGTCAATTTTCCTGCAAAAATCATATTGATGGATGAGCTAAAGTATTCAACACATGTTATTATGGTAGTTTGAAGCTAAAAACAGTTAAAAGCTGTGAAATAAGACCACTGAAGTGTTGTCAAAAGTATCCCAATTGGTACTGAAGTTTTAAAAATGTCCATTTAATTTGAGCATGTTCAAACCCTCCCTGATTGGCCATTGTGTTCACTGCTCAACAGAAATTACTGTGATTGGCTGAGTGGTGAACTGATGACCTTCTTGGCCAATCACAGTCATTTCTGTTAAGCATGTTGTTAAACACAATGGCCAATCAGCTTTCAAATGTTAGAAAATGGATGTTTTTTTAAATTTCAGTACCGATTTGCACAAAACTCGATACTTTTGACAACGAAACACTGAAGCAATTTCTAATGAGATGAGCGCGACTGAATCACATTTGGGTTTTTTGCGAACTTGCGAACGAAGATTAGCCTCATGTTAGGATGGAAACTCGACTGGAGTTGATGCTTTGTACTTTAAAGATGGTGATTTTGTTTATTTGTTTGTGACGTACTCCATAACACCAACTCGTATTTTAAAAAAAATAACAATTACGACATCATCATAGACCTCAAATATCACAGCCCCCTGTTGACTATCATAAACCTTAATAAAATGTCTTGCATTATTCATTTTAATACTGTTCTTGCGAGTTTTGCATCTAAAATTCAGCTTTTTACGCACATACAATAGCAAATTTTAATGCTAGCTTTTCATTTTTAATCATAGAAGAAAATGTGCGGACGCAAGCTGTAAGTAAATCTGGCCCTGATTTACATTGCAGACCCTTGTAGGATTAGCAATTGTTGACCTTCCTGATAAAAACCTAAATAATGCTACATGTTTTTGTCATGTGTGTTCGTATGTCCATCAGTAGGTTTATTCACTAGAGTGTAGTGTTATTATTCTCGTATGCCATCATCTTGCAAAAGATAGTGCCTCTTCTGTTCTTTGTTGGTCTTTCAGCTGCGTTTTTGTTCACGTTCTACAGGGATATTTGCCTTCAAGTGTTCACGTGCTGAAGAGATCTTCAACATGCTGCAGGACATCATGCATAACAACAGCATCAGCGTGGTGGAGGAGCCGGTGTTCGAGCCCACGCTCACTCAAGCTGAACCAGATCCTCCTCTCACACCACACACACCAACCAGTACGTCTGTGCTTCATTAGTACATCAGCATGTGTTTACATTAACCTTGTGAAAGAAAAGGCAAATTACATGACTCTGAATGCACTTGCGCTCTTATATCATATTTAAGGTTAAGAACAAGCCTAGAGCACCATCTGCTGTTTAAAAATAGCCTAGAGCGCCATCTACTGTTTAAATCAAGCCTAGAGCGCCATCTGCTGTTTAAAAATAACCTAGAGCGCCATCTACTGTTTAAATCAAGCCTAGAGCGCCATCTGCTGTTTAAAATAACCTAGAGCGCCATCTACTGTTTAAAATCAAGCCTAGAGCGCCATCTGCTGTTTAAAAATAACCTAGAGCGCCATCTACTGTTTAAATCAAGCCTAAAGCGCCATCTGCTGTTTAAAAAATAACCTAGAGCGCCATCTACTGTTTAAAAATAACCTAGAGCGCCATCTGCTGTTTAAAATAACCTAGAGCACCATCTACTGTTTAAAAATAACCTAGAGCGCCATCTACTGTTTAAAAATACCTAGAGCGCCATCTGCTATTTAAAAATAACCTAGAGCGCCATCTACTGTTTAAAAATAACCTAGAGCGCCATCTACTGTTTAAATCAAGCCTAGAGCACCATCTGCTGTTTAAAAATAACCTAGAGCGCCATCTGCTGTTTAAAAAATAACCTAGAGCGCCATCTACTGTTTAAATCAAGCCTAGAGCGCCATCTGCTGTTTAAAAATAACCTAGAGCACCATCTGCTATTTAAAAATAACCTAGAGCGCCATCTACTGTTTAAAAATAACCTAGAGCGCCATCTGCTGTTTAAATCAAGCCTAGAGCGCCATCTACTGTTTAAAAATAACCTAGAGCGCCATCTACTGTTTAAATCAAGCCTAGAGCGCCATCTGCTGTTTAAAAATAACCTAGAGCACCATCTGCTATTTAAAAATAACCTAGAGCGCCATCTACTGTTTAAAAAATAACCTAGAGCGCCATCTACTGTTTAAATCAAGCCTAGAGCACCATCTACTGTTTAAAAATAACCTAGAGTACCATCTGCTGTTTAAATCAAGCCTAGAGCGCCATCTACTGTTTAAAATAACCTAGAGCGCCATCTACTGTTTAAAAATAACCTAGAGCACCATCTGCTGTTTAAATCAAGCCTAGAGCGCCATCTGCTGTTTAAAAATAACCTAGAGCGCCATCTACTGTTTAAAAATAACCTAGAGCTCCATCTGCTGTTTAAAAATAACCTAGAGCGCCATCTACTGTTTAAATCAAGCCTAGAGCGCCATCTGCTGTTTAAATAACCTAGAGCGCCATCTACTGTTTAAATCAAGCCTAGAGCGCCATCTGCTGTTTAAAAATAACCTACAGCGCCATCTACTGTTTAAATCAAGCCTAGAGCGCCATCTGCTGTTTAAAAATAACCTAGAGCGCCATCTACTGTTTAAAATCAAGCCTAGAGCCCCATCTGCTGTTTAAAAATAGCCTAGAGCGCCATCTACTGTTTAAATCAAGCCTAGAGCGCCATCTGCTGTTTAAAAATAGCCTAGAGCGTCATCTACTGTTTAAATCAAGCCTAGAGCGCCATCTGCTGTTTATAAATAACCTAGAGCGCCATCTACTGTTTAAAAATAACCTAGAGCGCCATCTGCTGTTTAAAAATAACCTAGAGCGCCATCTACTGTTTAAATCAAGCCTAGAGCGCCATCTGCTGTTTAAAAATAACCTAGAGCGCCATCTACTGTTTAAATCAAGCCTAGAGCGCCATCTGCTGTTTAAAAATAACCTAGAGCGTCATCTACTGTTTAAATCAAGCCTAGAGCGCCATCTGCTGTTCACAATTCGATTTCAGAATCGATTTCTAAAACGTTTTAAAAGTGTTTTTTGCTTAGATTTTCAGTTTAGGTTAAAGTTTGAAGAGTCTTTGCGGTTCAGAATTCTGTCATTTCAGGTCTGTTAGGTTTTTGGGAGTTTTAATCGTCAGTTTTAGGAAAACCGTAAGTTCGATTGGTTAGAAAAGACATATCACAATAGCTCAGAACATTCTGCAGGTCTGACCCAAGTTCCGGTGGTTATACTGTGAAAGCTGTAGGAGGAGTTACAAGTCAAGCCATCATAAACATTCAGCATGCACAACCGAACTGTGAAACACATATTTGGTTTTTCAGAGTTGAGATTTAATACAGACATTGTTTTGGAAATCATTGACTTGCTCTGAAATTGCGATCTGTACACCTGTCAAAATGTTAGTTACTAATAAGATTTTACAAAGAAGGTTTATTTAGTGTATTTGTATGTTTCCTTCTTCAGCTCCTGGCAGCATGCTCCCTGCTCTCCCGAACGGCAGCTTACGGTACCCTTCTCTTGGCGACGCTCCCTCTCACACCTCCAGCCGGCATCCGTCTGTCGGGAGCTCATGTCTGCCTTCACTGGGCGAGGAGTCCACACACCCTTTGTTAGCTGCGGAGGAGGCTGTAAGGGTAGGAAAATAATGACACTTATTTAACATCAATAAATACAATTGTTAATAAGTACAGCTGATGTCGGGTAGTTTGAACCAGCCGTAAATGTTTTATGGGAACTCGGTCACCCTAAATGAACTACAAACAAACTTTTCTCCCCATCAACTATTCTCCCATCACTTCCAATTAAAAGTGAATGAAGTATAACTACTGATCACTGGCCACAACAAGGTGTTACTTATTATAACTGTCTCCTTAGGTCAAATTTGGGTCCATTTGATTGGGAAGGGATTGCTAAAACTTAAAAAAAACGAGTAACACTTTCTAATAAGGGAAAAACATTTTGCTAATGCTTTTAGATATGATAAACATTTTTATGATAAACACATGTGCGTCTATTGATTTGCATTTTTAAAAAAAATCATCTAAAAAGTGAACATCCTTTTGATTTGTATTATCATGTACTGTAGGTAATTATTTATTTGAATTTTTTTTTTTTTTTAAGTTTATTTATTTATTTTTTATTAATTTACTACTATTATTATTTTATTATTTTTATTTATTTATTTACTATTATTAACAATATTTTCAATTTTGCTATACTTTTATTTATTCCTGTTGTAATTGTATTTTAATTTTATTTGTTTGCTAATGTATTTCGGCGGCAATGTTCAAAAATGGGGGGAAAGTTACAACTTTAAATGTACAAAATGTTTTGTTAAAGCTTGAGAAAATCATCACAAATAAATGTTAAAAAAATAAAAAAAAGTGAACATCCTTGGAAGTAAATTTTTAGAGATGTTTCTCATTCTAAAATTAGTAGTTTTAAAGTTTCATTTTATATATGTAGGTTTTATGAATTTCGCAGTCCTACATTATAAATTCAAGAGAATCATATTCACTTAATTCATTTTAAAAGGGTTAAAGCAGGCATGTCCAAGCTCGGTCCTGGAGGGCCGCTGTCCTGCAAAGTTTAGTTCCAACCCCAATCAGACACACCTGGGCTAGCTAATCAAGCACTTACTAGGCTTTCTAGAAACATCCGTGCAGGTGTGTTGAGGCAAGTTGGAGCTAAAATCTGCAGGACACCGGCCCTCCAGGACCGAGTTTGGACACCCCTGGGTTAAAGGGGATCGTTCATAATCTATTCTTCCTTGAGTGGTTCCAGACCAAAGTTGCTTTACTCAAGTGAACACAAAGATGCACAGGTGAAAAGATATTTTGAAGATTATTTCTTCAAAATATCTTCTTTTGTGTTCAACAGAAAGAAACAACAAGTAAAGGGTGGGCAAGTGATAACAGAATTTTCATTTTTTTGGTGAATAATCCTTTTACTACTGGTATTTCTAAGATTTTATGTTGCTATACAGTTTTATATAGTGTATACATGATTTTTACTATGATTTTAACTTTAAATTACAAATAATTTCTAGTTTATTAACAAAAAAGGAGTAAACCCTGCAATAACATGTTAATAATATGTTTAAACTGGGTAAAATGTCACATCACTATTTTGCCTTAAGCATGTCTTACATTACGTATTATAATATTATATTATATCACATCTCCTCAGGGTCACACATATGTGAACACACAGCGGTCTGCTGGATCAGCACAGCCCCAGTGTTTCAGATGCTCCGGCAGAACTGAACGCCTCCTCGCCCGACGGAGAGGAAACCGTCTCTCAGGAGGCTCCGGATCCGGGCCCTCGAGTGCAGCTGGAGCCAGAAGGCGTGCGCTTCCATCCTGGGCCCGACGCCAGTGCAGAGGCAGCGGCAAAAAGAAGCAAACCAGAGCACAGTAGCCGAAGGAGCAACAAACGGCAGCATCGTTTCACAGCCTAAAAACACAGACGAAGAAATCACTAAAACCTAACGACCCTCTCCTGAAGTGTCCGCACTCACCCGCCGTCGCTCTCGTCCTCCGCCTCTCACTCCTGACGTTAACGCTAATAACTCTGCTCAGCGGAGAAACCGCTTTGCTAGACTATGAAAATCTCCCGGCTCTCCCGCCGTTAAGGGAACACCCGAAAGGCGGCTCCGAGGACGAGGATCAGCCAATAAATGGCTTCCAACACCACCGGCAGTACAGTCCCGACCCCACTCACTACTACATCAACACCGAAAACGTGACGGCGGCCGCTTAGCGCTAATAAAGTGGAGTCGGCCCGCTGGCGGGACCGATCCACACCAACGTTTTTCAACTTCGACTTCCGCCGGCCGTGCCTAGACGTCCACCAGACTGAACTACATCGAGGTGGAGACCGAAACGGAGAACTCCAGCAACCCTCAGACCCCAAAAACGCCCACTTCTCCGCTGCCGCAAACGCCACACCCGCCAGGACGGAGCTGTACGCGGTCATCGGACGTGGAGCGAACGGCTGCCATGTCCAACCTGCAGAAAAGCACTGCCCCCGTTACGACGGCACCTCCAGAAAAACTCGCCACAACAGTGTTGATCTGCCCATGTGAGACACTCCTGTTTGCCCAAATTCGTTCGTACAATTCAGATTTGGTCGTAACATTCATGTAGTCGAAAAAAAAAAGAGTGAGACGTCGAGAGAATTTTAACCCGCTCGCCCATATACCTTCATTTTTATTCCTATGGTAATATACTACTACTATTCTTACACTCGTTTTTTTTCAGTGCTGTTTATTATGTTAATAACAATGGTTGGACGACATTCCCGCGGGTCCATTCCGTATACGGTACAAATCAGTATTACTGATCGTATGTTTTTGTTTTCTTATTTACCCTTTATCAAGTTGACTAAGTTGTTTTTTTTTTAAATCTGTATCTAAAGATAACTACACACACTACGTTTTGATTTTGTTTGTTTTGTTTTTTGGCTTCGTATAGTAGATTTCAATACTTGGCACAATAAAAGTCTATTTTGTTTGAGTGAGGTTTCGTGACGTGCTTTGTCTGTCGTAAATATGGCTTTTGTGGTCAGGGGTCTGTTCCTCCAATGCTATCTCACGTCAATTCGTAACTTTTTGATTTCGTGGTTAATTCGTAGGAATTTGTACAATCTCATTCGTATAATTTAGCATGATTTGCTCATCCCCCAATGACGGTTGGATTTAGGGGCGGGTTTGGTGCCACGCCTCCTTTTTAAAATCGTACATTTTTATGACAAAACGTAAATAGTTACATTTCCTCGTGAGATCAAACTGGTTCTTCGTACCTCATTAAACGATATAAGATGATTTGGCAGATCCTGGATCTTTTACTCTTGATAAGATCAAGAGTGTCGAGAGTATTTAGCAATTTACTTAGTTTCACTTTTAGAGGATTTCCTTTAGTAGGCCTATTCAAGTTTCTTAATCATGGCATGACTGGCTGTTTAAATTAATTTAGCATCATAAAAGCATTTTGTTCAAATTTCAGTGTCACCTTTGCTTTGACCCGGACCTAATCCTGTATATATGAAATCAACTACTGCAGGTTTGAGCTTCCAGACCTCTTGCTGTGACAACTCTCTAATGTGTTTTGAAGAACGAAAAGATCCTGGATCGTGTCAAATCGTCAATAACCAAATCCAGCTAATTGAGTAATGCAAGTACGAAGAACGCAATCCAGATTAGCAGATTTTTGTTGCTGTTGGGTTTTGTGGTATGTTCTCTCTCATTGTAGCTTGTTTTCTGCCATGGGATAATAAAGAGGCTATCGGGACCAGGCATGGGCTGGTATAAGTTTCTGATGGTATGATAACCTTGGATACAAATATCACAGTATCTCGATAGTGCTCTAAAGTATATCATTTTTAAATGTCTGGGTAAAAAAACAAAACTCTTTTCTCCCCATTGAACAAAATACATTTTATTTTAGAAAACCTGTATAATATTTTGGATCAGTAAACATGTCAGGCTAAATAATGAATATAAATAATTGACCTTCTGCTGTCTTCGGTAGTTTCAGAAACACTGATTTCTTTACAACACATTTACATTTAGTCTTTTAGCAGACGCTTTTATCTAAAGCGACTTACAAATGAGGACAAGGAAGCAATTTACACAACTATAAGAGCAGCAGTGAACAAGTGCTATAGACAAGTTTCAGGTGTGTAAAGTCTAAGCAAAGCATTAGTAATGTCTTTTTTTTTTGAGAGAGAGAGAGAGGGCACAGTTAGTGGTATAGCCAGAGAGGCCGTTACAGATTAGGAAGGAAAGTGGAGACTAAATAGTTGAGTTTTTAGTCGTTTCTTGAAGACAGCAATTGACTCTGCTGTTCTGATGTAGTTAGGGAGTTCATTCCACCAACTGGGCAGATTGAATGTGAGAGTTCGGGAAAGCGATTTCTTCCCTCTTTGGGATGGAACCACCAGGCGACGTTCATTCACAGAACGCAAGTTTCTGGAGGGCACATATATCTGCAGAAGTGAGAGCAGATAAGAAGGAGCCAAGCTAGAGGTCGCTTTGTAAGCAAACATCAGAGCTTTGAATTTGATGCGAACAGCAACTGGCAGCCAGTGCAAACGGGTGAGTAGCGGAGTGACATGTGCTCTTTTGGGTTCATCAAAGACCACTCGTGCTGCTGCGTTCTGAAGCAGCTGAAGAGGTTGATAGAGTTAGCTGGAAGCCCGGCTAGTAGAGAGTTGCAATAATCCAGTTTGGAGAGAACAAGAGCTTGAACAATGAGTTGAGCTGTATGTTCAGATAGGAAGGGTCGGACCTTTCTGATGTTATAGAGTGCGAATCTGCAAGATCGAGCAGTTCTAGAAATGTGCTCAGAGAAGTTTAGTTGGTCATCAATCGTTACTCCAAGGCTTTTGACCATTTTGGATGCAGTAATGGTTGCCCCAACATTAAAAAAAAAAAACATTAAAAAGACTCTTACAAATACCTTAGGAATGGTATAACACAACTTTTTAGCGGTTTTAAAACCTTAAGTTTTCCAAACCAGGCTAAATCTTGAACTGGTTATCATCCCATGCCTAATCTGGGTTTTACATCATACATTTCAGATTTATAATTGCAAATTTAAGTTTATATATCGTAATTATCTTTTTTCCTTTAAATTCTGTTTAATTCTCATAATATTAATTGCTTTTTATTATTAGCAATTGTATTTTTCCCCCCTAATTTGCAAGAAAAAAGAACATTTAAATCTAAGAGTTAGTATCTAGCAGCTCTTTTTCGCAATTCAGAGCTTGTCTTTCAAGTTTTTTGCTACTTAAAATTATTTATATTCATAAAGTATTGAAATATTTCATAATTCTGACACTTTTTATGATCGAATGGTAACCTTTGTTTTCGTGTGTGAGATTTGCAAGATGCTCATTTGCCAAATATGAATTTAAAACTATATGCAACATTTCACTATTCAGAGTCTTTTATTTGTTTATTTATTGTTTATCCTGTGGTGGAAACAAGCTTTCGTTATCATTAGCGTGATCAGATGGAGATTCACTAAAAATAAAGTTCTGTTATTCAAAGGAAGGAAGTGTAATGGTATAAAAAGGGCATAATTGATAAAAATAGACCTTCAACTGGAGGACCTTTTTTTTTTTTTATATATATATATATATTTATTAATTTTCCTTAAATTTCATATGTTGCTTTTTTTTTGTAAATTACATTTTTGGTGATTTTACTCATATTCAAACTGAAATTAAATAAATGTTTTCTTGTGAAAGAGCTGAAACAAAACAAAAGTAGGCTATATGGTGTATTAATTACCCACAATTGTAATTTTTATTAGTAAAATTGCTAAATAACCATGGGGACACGCACAAAAAACATTTAACAAGCAAAAGGCGTGAACATTTTCTCAGAAGGTGTGTTTTTAGGTCATTAGCAGCAGTATGAAAGTGTTCATCTGGCTTTATTTTTGATTTCCAATGCTATATCGTCAATAAATTCATATCCATATGTCAATTAATCCACTTATATTTTATAAACTATTATAACAGTAAACATGTCTTATTTTGCTCCATTAACAAGAACCAGCATGTACAGTTACATTTTACAACAAAATCACTTCACTTCCTTAACAAGAAGCATTAAATGAGAAAAAAAAATACTAAAAAAGGAGAGGATACATAATTATCAATTTACATACAAATATATATATATATATATATATATATATATAATATATATATATATATATATATATATATATATATATATATATATATATATATATATATATATATATATATATTTATATATATTCAAATTTAGTTATTAACAGAATTTATTAAATGCACTTTTAGTACAGAAAATACATGTATAAACATTATATGTCAGGCTATTTCTCTTTTTTAGCGTACTGGCCCTTTAAGTGTTTGAAAGGCGGAAGCGCGCAGCTCAGTCCCAGCGTGCAGCGCGTGAAGATGGCGGGTGTTCTGGAGCGGAGCTACATTGAGATCTGCGGCTTTGAAAGAGAAACAGTTTCGCGGTTCAGACAGATTACATTAAATCTAGGTACACATTTCCCATTATTAAGCTGTTTTAGACATCTTCTTTTCAGTCAGTTGTGTGTTGAGTGGCTCTGGCGGCTCGTGTGTGTGTGGTGTGACGCGCGGAGAAACTCGGCACGCGCTTCACGCTCAATAACACAAATAACAGCACGTCATTATAAATAATCTGTATTATCCATTTTAAAATTATGCTTTAGAGTTTTATTGATCCCTAAACTACTAATGTGTGAATATAAAACAAACTTTACCTCAAGAAATAACGCGAATGTCCCTCATCAGTGTCATATATGGAATTAAATTCAGATTTATGCCACGCTAATATGTTGTTTTTCTAACATGTTATTGCTAAGTCTAAATCATATTATCCGCCGATGACAATCAACGTTGTTTTACAGTCAATTAACGTTAAATAGCGTTAGTGCTAATGTTGTTTACAGTTCATACTTGCATGTGATTTCACAAGGAATATTTAAAATACCATGGTAAACACTATAGTGAGCATGTCATAAATTGTCACCGAACCAATGTGCGAATATAGGCCGATTTTTGTAGTAAAATGCAGGTTGAGTTAATTTCATTTAATGACTAAGTGACCAAACAATGCAGTCGTAAATATCTGATTAATTGTAATTAAAATGTAGTAAAAATCAGAATAAATAGTTGTGATTTTGGGTTTAATCACAGTTATGCAGCTCGAGTTTAAAAACGTATTGAATTAATTAAAAACATGAACACACAGAAGGATGCTTCAAAAATACACACCAACACACACACACACACACACACACACACACACACACAAAATACTTTTGCTGCTTGTTCAAACAACTTATTTAACATGAGTTAAAAAAACAAAATTTTCCACTTTTTTGGAGGAGCAAATTGTTGATGTTCAGCCCACTTAAATTTGTAAAAAGTTAACCTCATGGATTTGTGATGGGACAACATGAAGGAATTGTGTGGAACCCAGCATTTTTACAGTGTAACAAAATAAAGTGCAAGAGTTTTATATGATCGATATCTTCTGTAATATCTGATGTATATGTTGTTGTTGTTGTTGTTGTGCAGCCGGTGTGGGGGTCTCCTCTGGTGGTGTGAAGTATGCAGACAGTGCTGGTGGATTCTCATATGAGGACAGTGGAAAACTGCTCTCGGTCACCAGCAACAGATTCATCCACTGGTCAGAACTCTTCTCGTCTCAGTTTAAACTGAAAAAATGTGAAGCTACCGTGTCTTTCATTCAATTAGTGTTGTCAAAAGTATCGACCGATCAGTACCTAAAGTTTGAAACGTCAATTTTCTGCAAACATCTGACACTGTTGAGCACTTTTTTTAAACATCGCTGTTCAACAGAAATGACTGCGATTGGCCGTTAAGGTCATCGGTTTTACCCTTCACCCAGAGCAAACACAGGGACAGGGAAACGTTTTTAAAGCTGCGTAGATCAGTGGGTTGCCTGTATTTCAGCTCATTGACAGATCAGCTGATTGACGCGACTTTGAAACACTCCAGTGTCCGTGTATCGTGTGTTTGTATAGTTTAAAATACAAGCATTAATTTGAACTAAATACTTTTTAGTTACATTGTGATTTTTTTTTTCTATGATAATTTTTAATATATTTTTAATTAAATTTTTAATTTATTTTTAATATATGATAGGTTTTATAATATAGGTTCAATTTCATTCATTCATTAATTTTCTTTTGGCTTTAGTCCCTTTATTAATCCGCGGTCGCCACAGCGGAATGAACCGCCAACTTATCCAGCACATGTTTACGCAGCGGATGCCCCTTCCAGCTGCAACCATCACCTGAGAAACATCAATACACACTCATCCACACTCATACACTACGGACAATTTAGCTTACCCTATTAACCTATACTACATGTCCTTTGGTACTGTGGGGGGAAACCGGAGCAAAGTTCAATTTATATTATACATTTTAATTATTAATATTTAAGCTGTAGATCAGAGAAGCCATTTCTTACTGGTTAAAGCGCCCTGGGTGACCCCCCCCCAACAACCACCCACCACCCCCCCCCCCCCCCCCCCATACATCACGTTTTGATGTCCTTCAGGGGGATCAAGCATTAATTAGGCGGGTCAATTCCCCCTCAAACACCCCTGTAATTCGCACCTTGGTTACATTGTAGTTATTCATTATTCGTTCTAATTACTATAGTAAGTGAATGGAACACGTGTAATTACGTCACTTTTATTTAAGTGTTTACCAAAAATCATGTAATAATGCTAATTTTTGACTGGTATTATGGAAATGTACTTCTCCTGTGAGAGAGTGAGTCATTACGCGCTTGTATTTTCTGCCGAATCGTCATTTTCCTCCTCTGTTTCCCTCCCAGGTCCACCTCGGGTGATACGGTGCAGCTTGTTGAGCAGTCGCTGGACACGAATCTTCTGAATAATGCTGTGCGTCTGCATATCCCACAATGCCTCCTTCTGCCCGGAGGCGTTTCCATACAGGAGACGCTCAACAACGTGATTATTCTGATCGTCACCAGCCAATCAGTGCATCGCCTGGTGCTGCCGCATCCCACCCGCATGTACCACACACAGCGTGAGTCACATGACCTCTGCTCTGCTTTCACACCTCCACTAGCTTCAGTTACATAGTCATTCACACAATAGCAGCAACTCATTAATTCGTCTAATTGATGATTTTTTTATCTTTTAAATGTTTGTTTTTCATAATAAACCTGTCGCTTGTAGACATTCCTGACTAGTATGCAGTATCGCTTGTCTTTCAGGGTTCGTACGGGTGCTGGAAATCCTTGAAAATGCTTGATTTTTAATACAGGGTGGGCCATTTATATGATACACCTTAATAAAATGCGAATGGTTGGGGATATTAACGTCCTGTTTGTGGCACATTAGTATATGTGAGGGGCAAACTTTTCAAGATAGGGGGTGACCGTGGGGGCCATTTTGAAGTCGGCCATTTGGATCCAACTTCTGTTTTTTTTTCAATAGGAAGAGGGTCATGTGACACAAAAACTTATTGGGAATTTCACAAGAAAAACAATGGTGCGCTTGGTTTTAACGTAACTTTATTCTTCATGAGTTATTTAGTTATGAAAATTCAAATTAAGAAATTCAAATTCAAAATAAAAATTCGAAATGATTTTCAACAGCAATTACAGTTGCTAATAAATCAGATTAACACAGTTTAAATTCATATTGTTTTGGCATATTATTAGCTCCATATAAGAACCCTGGCGTTTGATTTGCATTGATGCTGTCATCATATGCGCTTTTAGTGTTTGTTAGATGAAATATATTTAATGACGTTTTTTTCTTCAATAGTATGATTTGTTGTGATGCTGTTTTCTAAATTTGCTTAATTTTAAGTAAAGTTTTTAAATAATTTTATTAGCTAATAATTTTATTAGCTGGCACTAACAGTAATCAATATATGTGACATCAGAAAAAAAGTAGCAGAAAAGGAATCTAAATGTACTCCAAAAGTAATCAGATTACCATAATTGTGTAATCTAATGGGCCGTTCACATACAATGCTCTAAAACTGTGAGATGTAGCACTCAGGAATAGTTTATATTATGTTAACATCAAATAAAATCATCGTCATGCCAATTTGTTATGCAAACAGAAGCTCGTAGTGCTCTGAGATCCTCTGATTGGTCCTCTGATTTGGGATTGACATTAATGAGTGATGCTGCATGTAGAGTTGCAATTCCAGTGTTATGGATGTGACTTTGTGGTAAATTGTAACATAATTCCCATGGATGTACTGTGTTAACATGTTGAAGTCATTTCTGTCTCACAGGATCTGGTCACTGAACTCCAGATGCAGTCCATTTTCACAGACATCGGGAAGCTGAATTTAAATGGCCCAGCTCACAGTTACGTTCTCCCGTTCACACAAGGCCCGCAGTCCAGCGCTCCGTCCACGTCTGCGGCCTGGATCAGTCACCAGGGGGAGGCGCTGTTCGCCCTCGCCTCTCCCTCAGGAGGCATCACTGTGGTCACCTTACCAGATTACGATCAGGATGGTACGTATCTACATCTCTATCTGTCATACCCTAAATAAAGTTTCCAAAATAAATACATTTGCATATGAAAAGCTTCATCTGGACACCAAAGCTGTTTAGTTTTGTCTATTAAAGTCTGCATGAAATCAAAATCACAGTGTATTTTTAAAGGTCCCGTGAAATTAGAATAAAAATAGATGTTAGTTTCAGTCTGTAGAGTCAGTTTTAAGGACATTTATTAGACAGTGTGCTTCAAACAGACAAAATTTGTGTTTAGAAGAGATAAAACTTGATAAACGTCCAGTGTGCAGTTTGTCACGTTTTTTTCCCACATCACTTCATAATTCAGTTTCAAATCTTGACCAATCAAAGGCTCTAGTATCTGATATGCCCCCCCCCCTTCAAAATGCTTCTCATTTGCTTTGCGTTTGATGTGTTTGATCCAAGCGGCAACCTCCCGCTCTCCCTCGGGAGCCAAAGGAAGTAACTGAAACTGCAATTCATCAAAATTCCGCTAGTCCTGGCTCCATAATAGAGCAAGTTGCAATTGAGAGTGAGAAAGTGAGTGAGTGAGTGAGTGAGTGAGTGAGTGATTCCCAGTACTGGGTTATGGCTGAAAGGGAATCAAGGGCTGAAAGGGTAAAACATATGCTGGAATAGTTGGTGGTTCATTCCGCTGTGGCGAACTCTGATATAGAAATTAAGCCGAAGGAAAATGAATATATGAATTAATAAATAAAATAAAAATAATAATAATAATAATCTGCTTTTATTTAAATAATAAAATCGCCTGTGAACTGGTGTTTTTCTAATAAGATACAGCTTTGTGAATGATAATTTTGATGTATTTAGTCTTTAATGTGCTTTTAATATCTTAATTCTAGTCAAAGTAACATTCACGGATGCAAACATAACCTCGAAAACATTGAAGATATTACATTAGAATGTATTGAATGAGTGCTTTTGTTTTAATCAAAGACTTGTCATTGAATAACTTTCGATGGGCTAACATCTGATAAAAATAAATAAAAGCATCTAGGCGGCACGGTGGCTCAGCGTTTGGCACTGTCACCTCAAGACAGTGACTTTCAAGAAGGTCAGACATTTCCAATAGTCTGCAGCCCTAATACCCAAACCAAAATAAAGTTAATGCTACGACGGTCGAAACTCGCATCAAAGCTTAACAGAAGGATTAGAATGGGATGGGGGAGAAACTACAGGAGCAGAAACCTGACACAACCTAATCGAACAGATATCGGTGCATGTGTGAGTGTAGTCTCGTCACTGCGCCGATATCTCTTTGACCAAGCTGTGGATTAAAGCTAATAATATCATAAATAATTTCACTTCATGAGACCTCAGTGTGTCGTCATGAGCCTTGATTATTGATTTAAAATCATTTGTAAGTGTTTATTATTAATCTCAAAAACCGGTCACCATTCACTGCCATTATATGAATCACCAAGCACCACAGATTCAGCTCAAAAACCTTCTTTAATGTTCTTTAATGAGAGAAGAGTCACCTAAGATCATCCAAGAGGCCTGTGGGTGAGTAAACAAACAGGAAACTTTCATTTTAGGGGTGAACTATCCCTTTAAGAAGAGTTACGACACACTTTAGCAAGATGGCGCAACATGCTACCCATCAGATTTTGCTGCCAGTGTAAATTTTAATGTAGTGTAATATTAAGCTGTAATATCGCCCCAACCTACCCAATCCCCAACCTCAGAACCATTCAAATACAGTGTTGGTAGCATCATCTGATGGGTAGGATTAAATGTCAGGGCACCGGTCGCTACAACCTGGTCCAGGATAATAATCCTGGCTGTGGATCAAAGTTAATAATAATAATAATATCATAAATAATGTTTAATTTCTTTCACTGACAGATCATTTTGCTTTACAAGACCTCAGCGTGTCATCGGGAGCCACGAATATCGATTTAAAATCATTTGTAAGTGTTTATTATTGATCTCAAAAATGGTCACCATTCACTCCCATTATATGAATCACCAAGCACCACAGATTCAGCTCAAAAATCTTCTTTAATGGGAAAATGGAAACTAGAACTAAATACCATGATTGAGGAGGAGGTTTGGATTGAGGTATGTGAAGGATGTCAGAAAGAAATTAAGTCAATTATGGAAAAAAAATTGATTGGAAAGTAAAAATGAGGTACTTTAATACTCTTTTTGTAATTTCTACATATGTAAAAGACCATCTGTTTCTTGGTGTTGGAGAAAATGTGGTAACATTTGAGACCATACCCACATTTTTTGGGACTGTCCTAAGATTAAAAAAGAAATAGATTGATATTATGGCCTGTTTCCACTGAGTGGTACGGTACGGTTCGGTTTGGTACGCTTTTATGGCCGTTTCCACTGTCAAAAAGCGTACCGAACCGAACCGTACCGTACCACTTTTTCAGCACCCTTTCGAAAGGGTACCAAACACGAGAAAGGGTACCAAAGGCAGAGCCACATGCGCAGCTGAACGCTATTGGTTTACAGAGAGACTTCATTCGCTTACGCAACAAGCCAGAATGAAAACAAAAAACCCGCCATGTTTAAAAAAACACAGCGAGAGATTTTAGCGGAATTATAAATACATATAATAACGGGCCATGGTCGATCTGGGCTCAAACAAACCTTGTCGTCGTCTGGATGAACAGCCACAAAGCCAAGAAGAAGAGCAGATTTACCCTGTGCCCTGTAGTTTTTTACGAGCCAGTCTGAGGCGCGAGCGGTTTCGCTTTCTTGCTAGCGCTCGCGCGCGTCTAACATTATATCTGAAATAACAAACTTCATGAGCTGATGATAATAACCTGCGCTTGATTATTGACGTGCTTTTGAAACCCGATCCTGTCAGACACTGACAAACGCGAGAGTGAAGCGTGAAGAAACAAAGGAGAAGCCGTAGAAAAAAGGAGGCACATTAATACGGGCGAAATGTCTACTTTGTGTAGTTCTTTGTAGTTGGGAACATATCGGGAGACTGTAAGGGGCTGTATGTGTTTATATATGTTTCATTTATTTAGTTATTTAATATAATTACAGACGGTTACGTAGGCTGTTTCGCACTGTCCTTTGATCTGCAGTTATAATCAACTCATGTTCATAGAAAAGTTAGTAATAAACATTTCTACACACGTATTATGTGTAAGAAGCGTCTGTTTTGTGAGAAGAGCTTCTCATATGATATGTGAGCGACCTGTACAGCTTTATTGTAGACATTTCCTCGAGCTAGAATGACTCGACTGAAACTTTGTCATACACCACACCCACCAAAAGGGTACCCTTGTAGTGGAAACACAAGCCTGATAAGGTGACCCGACCAAAACCGAACCGTACCGGAACCGTACCAGTCAGTGGAAACGAGCCATTAGATATAGAAATACCCCTCGATCCAGTTGTGTGCTACTGGGAGCACGGTCCAAAGAAATGTTTAATGAAAAAAAACAAGATTGTCCTAAGGATATCTTACTGATTGCAAAAAAATTATAACAATACACTGGATAGAAATTTCTCCAAAGGGGGTTCAGTGGATTCAGAGACTCAAACAGATCTATGTAATGGAAAAAAAAGGACTCCATGTCTACAAATGAAGACTGATATTTTTTCCTGAAGAGGTGGAAAAGTATTACAACATACTTAGATATGTATATATAGAGGTTACCTAACTTATCACCAATGTAATTTGAAGTAACTACAATGTAACCTGACGTACAAATGTATCCCGTGAAAAGTAATTATGATGGCAGTACTTTTTATTTATTTATTTCTTTTAATTTACATTTCATTCTTATAATATCATTATTTTTTTATGTATTTCTTCAGCTGTACGAGGTTAAATTGTTGGGGGAAGGGGTTGCTCTGAAAAAATATATTGAAAAATCTTAAATAAAAAGCTTTAAAAAAAAAAAAAAAGTTCTTTAATGAAAGAGCAAGAGCCACCTAAGATCATCCAAGATGCCTGTGGGTGAGTAAACTAACAGGAAACTCTCATTTTGGGGTGAACTATGCCTTTAAGAAGAGTTTACGACACATTAATAAGCACCAAGAAACGCACAACTCCATCAATTCATCAGAAATCATTTATGATCTCCATTCCCGTAAGGAATATTCCATCACCAGGAAATGTGCGCAAATTGTCCTGAACATGATCCAAGCATCACACACACACACACAACACACACACACACACACACACACACACACACAGAGAGAGAGAGAGAGTTATGCAGTTTATTATTCAGCACACATCACCCCCTAGAGGACACAGCGCTCCTGCAAAAAACACATGCTGAGGTCTGATGCTGCGGACTGATGCGTCACAGGAGCTGATAAACCGCAAAAGATTAATCAGATCTCCTTATTATTTAAGCTGAAGCAGATTAATCACAAGAAAATCAGGTTTATTTACCTTCAAGGTCAGCTGTGATTTCTCTATGGCCTGAATGCTGGCAGACTGAGACACACTGGCAGCTGCCATCGTCACATCACATCACATCACATCACAGCCCTGAAATCACAAACATCATCATAATTATCACTTTAATGCTGAATATTAATCATTGGGGATGATGAAGCATAACATAAACACTCTGACGCGGCATAAACAGTCTGGTGCATCACACACACACACACACATTACAGCTCAATACTGCTAAATTAGCATCAAATTAATAACAGAAATCACCTAAATAGATAAACTATTCTACACTTATTGGTTTTATAATATAATAGAGCAATATTCGATGTCTGTCAGCTTTATATAGCGGTTTCTGGTTTAGCTGAGACGAAAACAACCACGAATTTAACCTAAATTGCTGTTTACAGCTGGTTATCACCTTATATTTGTGTCCACATGAGAATTAGAAACATATTTGGGGTGAATTAATAATCGTGACCGGTCGTAACGTGTGGTTTAATGTCGCATTATGTGAGAGACAGTGACGCTGTTTGATTAGCCGCTCATCATTCAGGTATCAAAAGTCGCGGTGTTGTTGAAATCGTCGGGGGAAAGCGCGTTATGACGCGGAGAGGTTTATGCGTGGTTTAATCGGCTTTCTTGTTATTAAAACACATCGGAAATGTTTTGATTCCTACCTTTTATTCGCCGCGAGACTGTGGAGCGCTAACTGTCATTTCCGCTTTAATGTCATGGTCATGTGACTCGCCGTGGAGGATCATGGGTGCAGATTCTTTGTAACATCAGGTTGTTGCTAGAAGCGATACAGCTGCGTCGAGAAGTATTTAATATTTAATAACTACGCATTAATTGTATTTTATTATGTTTCCCCCCTACCCAACCCTCACAGTAATGTAAAAACAGTCATATAAGCAGAAATAATTATATTAATTATTAAAATTACTCACTAAATTGTGTTTTATTAACATCTACAACTATCAAAAACCTTCACAATAAGGTAAAACAGTAATTATAAGCGAAAATAATTATATTATTTATTAATTACTGATTAAATTGTGTTTTATTAACATCTACAACTATCAAAAACCTTCACAATAATGTAAAAACAGTAATTATAAGCAGAAATAATTATATTATTTATTAAATTACTGATTAAATTGTGTTTTATTAACATCTACAACTATCAAACCTTCACAATAATGTAAAAACAGTAATTATAAAGGAGTAGTTATATTATTTATTAATTACTGATTAAATTGTGTATTATTAACATCTACAACTATCAAAAACTTCACATTAATGTAAAAACAGTATTATAAGCAGAAATAATTATATTATTTATTAAAATTACTCATTAAATTGTGTTTTTAATTAACGTCTAACAACTATCAAAACCTTCACAGTAATGGTAAAAAACAGTAATTATAAGGAGAAATAATTATATTATTTATTAAATTACTTATTAAATTGTGTTTTATTAAATGTCTACAACTATCAAAACCTTCACAGTAATGTAAAAACAGTAATTATAAGGAGAAATAATTATATTGTTTATTAAAATTAACTCATTAAATTGTGATTTATTAACGTCTACCCCTATCCCAACCCTTACAGTAATGTAAAATATTTAATTATTGTTGTTCAGTTCCACAAAAGCTATTCTATATTGATGTGAGTATCCACAGCTGTATCTCTTCTAGACTTCACTGTAGCATCATTTGGTGATTAGTAACTTTTACATTCTTAAATAGAGATTTTTTAAAAAAATAAAACTGTAAGGAAATTAATAATAAAGTTACAATAAAGTTGACCTTCTGTAGTAATTATTCACCAAAATATATAACAAAAATGAATTGCTCTGCCTTTCTTCTTCTGGATTCAACTGTAAACTTCTTAAGACTCGTCATTTTAGTGAAGTCTTTAATTTGTGATGTATCACTGGGTGTCATTCTTGCTTGTTTATTGTTTTTAACTGTTATGGGGTTTTTATTATGCGAGTTGTTTATTCTGTTTTTGCTTAATTCTTATTTTTGTTTTGTATACTTTGTAATTATGAATAAAATGTATTATTAATTTACAGTATAAGCCAAGTGCATTGTAATTGTAATACCAAAAAATTAACAGCAGTCATACTTTACCTTTTTCGGTGGATTAGTAATTTAAAAGCAGTAGCTCATTACAGCGCACAACACATTAAATGCAAGAATACAATACATTACATTTAAAAAGTAACTTCCCCATCACTGCCTGTCTGATTTGTGTATAAACAACATCTGTTCAAGGCCACACTGCTCAGCCATGACAGGTTTTTTTCACGATTTCTCTCTCTTTACTGTCTTGTACTTTTAAAGTCAGCATGAAATCGAAACGCGCTCTTCTTTTTGTATATGTAAATAGTAGTGCACTTCTTAGTTTGTAAAAAATGTCTTTGCGCTTAAAATATTTCATCAAATAAAACCTCTTCCTCTTCGAAACGACTTCACTTTTGGTCACATGGAATGCCTTTTGGGCGGGGCTAGCAGTCATTCAGGGTGGGACTATCAGATTTTAAGGTGGGGCTATCAGTCCTTTAGGGTGGGGCTATCAGTCATTTAGGGCAGGACAATCAGTAATTTAAGGTGAGGCTATGAATCATTTAGGGAAGGACTATCAGTCCTTTAGGATAGGACTATCAGTCATTAGGGCGGGACTATCAGTCATTTAGGGCAGGACTATCAGTCATTTAGGGCGGGACTATCAGTCATTTAGGGCAGGACTATAATTCATTTAGGGCAGGACAATGAGTAATTTAAGGTGAGGCTATGAATCATTTAGGGCAGGACTATCAGTCCTTTAGGATGGGACTATCAGTCATTTAGGGCGGGACCACCAATCATTTAGGGTGAGACTATCAGTCATTTAGGGCGGGACTATCAGTCATTTAGGGTGGGACTATCAGTCATTTAGGGCAGGACTATCAGTCATTTAGGGCGGGACTATCAGTCATTTAGGGCGGGACTATCAGTCATTTAGGGCGGGACTATCAGTCATTTAGGGCGGGACTATCAGTCATTTAGGGCGGCACTGTTAGTCATTTAGGGCAGGACTATCAGTCATTTAGGGTGGGACTGTCAGTCATTTAGGGCAGGACTATCAGTCATTTAGGGCGGGACTATCAGTCATTTAGGGCGGGACTATCAGTCATTTAGGGCAGGACTATAATTCATTTAGGGCAGGACTATCAGTCATTTAGGGCAGGACTATCATACATTTAGGGCAGGACTATCATCATTTAGGGCAGGACTATAATTCATTTAGGGCAGGACTATCAGTCATTTAGGGCAGGACTATCATACATTTAGGGCAGGACTATCAGTCATTTAGGGCGGGACTATCAGTCATTTAGGGCGGACTATCAGTCATTTAGGGCAGGACTATAATTCATTTAGGGCAGGACTATCAGTCATTTAGGGAAGGGCAATTATTCCTTTAGGGCGGGACTATCAGTCATTTAGGGCGGGACTATCAGTCATTTAGGGCAGGACTATCAGTCATTTAGGGCAGGACTATCAGTCATTTAGGGCGGGACTATCAGTCATTTAGGGCAGGACTATCAGTCATTTAGGGCAGGACTATCAGTCATTTAGGGCAGGACTATCAGTCATTTAGGGCGGGACTATCAGTTTTAAGACGGGGCTGTCTGTCTTTTGGGGCGGGACTATCATACATTTTGGGCAGGACTATCAGTCATTTAGGGCGGGACTATCAGTCATTTAGGGCAGGACTATCAGTCATATAGGGCGGGACTATCAGTCATTTAGGGTGGGACTATCAGTCATTTAGGGCAGGACTATCAGTCATTTAGGGCGGGACTATCAGTCATTTAGGATGGGACTATCAGTCATTAAGGGCAGGACAATCAGTATTTAAGGTGAGGCTATGAATCATTTAGGGCAGGACTATCAGTCATTTAGGGCAGGACTATCAGTCATTTAGGGCGGGACTATCAGTCATTTAGGGCAGGACTATCAGTCCTTTAGGATGGGACTATCAGTCATTTAGGGCGGGACTATCAGTCATTTAGGGCGGGACTATCAGCCATTTAGGGCAGGACTATCAGTCATTTAGGGCGGGACTATCAGTTTTTAAGACGGGGCTGTCTGCTCTTTTGGAGCCGGACTATCATACATTTAGGGTGGGGCAATCAGTTCTTCAACGTGGGGCTGCCGGTCCTTTAGGGCAGTGGTTCTCAAACTTTTAAACCCGCGACCCCCATTGTAAGATCGTCAAGAACTCGCGACCCCCCACTACCAAAGCATATACAAACAATAAAATAGCTTTTTTTTTAAGCTGTTCACATATTTTAACTATATTTACTATAGATTACAGGGCTTCGAAATTACATTTTGCTTGGTAACACTGGTGCTTCTAACTTTAAAAATGTAGACGCACTAGCCAAAATTTAGTGGCTCCCACCAATTATCGCACTGTTACTACAAGTTTTATAAACACATTTAATGCATTTGAAAATCAACACTAATCAAACTAACAAGCAAAAAAATAAATATGCATGCGTGAGGAAAATATGTCTCAATGAAATCCCGTTATCACAAGAAAAGACATTTTTATAACATAATTGAGTGACCAAAAGATACACGGACGGATATCCCAAAAGATATCCCACAGACTTTACAGTGAATGCTAGTTATTTCATAGCAGACTTGAAGCCAATGGAGGTCTTTTATCCACTCTTCAATAGTATAGCTGGTGGATTAACATTCAGCACATGATCAGTAATCAGATGTGCCAATATTTGTAGCTTTAGGTGTTTCTAAGACAAAATCTGTCGGTGTTGTTTTCATTCTCTCGTCTTCAGCGCTTTACATTTTCGCGGTTGTAGCTCCTGTCATCTGAAGACAGGAGGCGTTGACTGAGTGATTGACAGCTTATTTTAACCAATCATTCGTGTTCAGTTCTTAGAGCAGTGGGCCAATAAGAAGAGCGCGAAGGCGGGGCAAGCGTTGAAGGCTTTGTTTACTGCGGCAAGTTGACATGACAACAGTTTTAAACTGTTTCCTGAGCGCTGCGTTCCAAGTACAAAGATGCATTCTGCCCGAATGTGTCCTAAATACTTTATGAATCAGTAATATCTTTTTAAAAATCTGAAAATATTAACTTTCACTTGTAATACTGAAAATATTTATTATAATCACTGAAAATTACACAATTTTTAAATAACTCTCGCGACCCCTTGAAATTATTCTGCGACCCCCGCAGGGGTCGCGACCCCCAGTTTGGGAACCACTGCTTTAGGGTAGGACTATCAGTCCCTTAGGGCAGAACTATAGTATTTAGGGCGGACTATTAGCTTTTAGGGCGGGGCTATCTGTCTTTTGGGGAGGACTATCAGATATTAGGGCGGGGGCAATCAGTTCTTCAGAGTGGGGCTGCCAGTCCTTTGGGGCGGGACTATCAGTTCTTTAGGGCCGGCTATCATTTCATTTGGGGCGGGGTTATCAGTTTTTTAGGGTGAAGTTGTCAGTGCATTAAGACGCTAATATCAGTTTCCTTTCTGCACTGCTTTCGTCTATCATTCTTTTGTTTAGTTTTTTTAATGCTTATATTGGGAAATTATTGCTTAAAATGGAAATGGAGATAAATATTTTTATTGATTTATGTATGTTTAACTTTAACTGGAGTGATGTTAAAACGAAAAAAGTCCTAATGAATATATATCCCAAAACAACTAGCACCATTAAATGTACTGGCTGCAATGGGTAGGATTGGACGGTATAAAGGTTTCAATGAAATTTGAAGTGAAAACCATTAGACTATTCTGTGTTGGTTCTATATATGTTTTCCAGCAGGGTGAGAGTAGATGTATGTGTATTGAACAGGTGTCTGGGTGTTTTATTTCGTCCTATGGCTGTAGTTTTGGGCCCTCTAGAACCACCCGTGATCCTGAAGAGCCTCCGAAGTCATGTAACCCACGTAAAATGACTTACACGCGCACGCATGCGCAGTGGCGCCCCAGCCTAATGCTAACGCTACCACACACTGATTTGCAAGCGGCCCCAGATAGCAACAAAATAAACCCGCAAATAACTTTAACTGCGAGATTCACACTTTAATGTGAACTGCAACTTTACATCATTATACGCTATGGTGGGCGGTTAAACCTGCTTTATTGCCTGTTAGCGTGCGGCTACGGGGCGAAAGAGGGGAAGATTATTTGGCGCTCGGTACCGACTTGTGCTAGTTTGGCTAATGTTTCTATCTCTTCATAAAGTTAACACGTAAAACTTGTGATAATATGTGGAATATCAAACGAATGAAAAACAACCCATCCTGACTGACCACGAGCTATCGTAAGTATTTCCCCTCAGTTTATGTAAGAGAGTTTGTTTATTTAGCTAGTCTTATCAGCTGTGTGTGGTTAGCTGGGCTAAGTTAATCCAGTTCAGTAGATGCGTTCAATAGAGACGTGAATGACACTACAAATGTGAGTCTGTCTAGAAACTTTATGTGTATTTTTTTAAAACGATTTGTTGAGTGTTTATTATGTTTCACTTTGTGTCCTTGTCATTTGGTCAATGTTTATCTTTTTAAGTTTCGTGTTGAGTTAACTTGAATGTATTAAGTTGAAGTGAAACTAACGCAACTGAAGTACATAGTTTGCTCCTTCACCGCTCATTAATAAAGTTAATAGTTATTATTTTACAGAAATAATAGGAGTAACTGCAAAATAGGTCTTAGACAGATAATCCCTGTGTCATAATCCGTAAAAATATCAAATAATTTGCCTTTTTATGACTAGGTGTCAAAATGTCATATGACAAAACACACAACGTAATATTATTTTATGAAAATAAAGTCATTTTAAAATATGTATTTAGCTTTTGTTGTTAAATTAAATAAACATTACATGTGAAAACCGTCATTTTTCATTTATTTCTGGGTGCTATTTTTGGTGTCTGCATCAAATAAAATGAGCAGAAGCGGTTTAATAAATGTAGAAAACATATTAAATGAAAGTTAAGTTTCTATTTCACTATTTCTAATGATTTTGTCAAGATTAATGTTAATTGTGGGTTAAATAATGTTATGTAGCATAACATATATTAGGGATGCTCCGATCAGGATTTTTGCAGCCGATACAGAGAACCGATTCCTTGTCATGGTGATCGGCTGATACTGATTCTGATTCTTTAAGATTTATGGTACAAGTGACTCAATTCTGATTTTTTTTTCTCTCATGTGGCACAGATCGGATATGGCCCATGTACATGTAAGCAAGAAGAAATCACATGGATTCTGACTCAAATCAGATTCAGAACCTTGTTCATATGTGGAAATTTATCCGATGTGAATCAGATCTGTGCCCTCGAGTCAAATTTTTTCAAAATAAGACCAAAACACATTATACATCATAGGGTTGGGCGATGTTGGCAACGTACAATGTCTAATGTGAAACATTGCGATGGACGATGGCGTCGTCGCCATTGGGGAATTAATTATTTATGAATAATTCATTCATTCATAACGAATTATTTATTTGTAGCCCACTGTTTCAACTACCTGACCCGCATGGTCTTTGATTTACCCATAAATAAATATAGATAAGTTACACACAAATTAGCACCTGTCAATCACTTTTTCCACAGGACTCTGGTGTGTCTAGAGTGTAAGCAGGTAGATCGGATTTTCACCTGTCAATGCGTGTCATTAAAAACCAAAGATAATGACGTCAACTTTGACGCTTTCATTTCAGAACAGACTTCAGCAGAGTCCCAAACCTTAAATCTCATACACGAGGATTAAAAACAGCTTTTATATTGTTATGTAGCACAAATATTTAAGCATGTTAACGAGAGAGCGTAATATTGACCACTTAAACAATATAAACTACAATAAAACTGGCATACGTCACATGCATAAATCACGCCATGGATGTTACATTAAGATGCCTACTGGTTTAAAAAGGCCTAGATTAAAAGATGGCGGCCAAATGAGAACGTTTCTGTCATAAACTATAGCAAAACAGCTTATCAAGAAGAATAAAAAAAAATGTAAACCGTACAAACAGATTAAAAGCAGACAATCGAGTTACTTTTAAATGATGATGTAAGCAGAAATAGCATACAGTCACAATCAGAATTGACCATCAAGATCTGCAGTGTAAATGCAGCCTATATAACTTTGCCATCGCATAAATACAATTACCCTTTAAGAATGAGATCTCGCCTTACCTAAGATAATAAGTGAAGGATGTTGCATACATGTAATGGTCAGAAGCAGCTTCACAAAAAAAAAAAAAAACAGATAAAAGAATGGTAAGTAAAATGGCTAACAATACAATTTGGAAACATTGCTCATGTGTTGTAGCGCTGCTGATTTATAGCAGCACTTGTGCATCTTCCTCTGTCTGTAAACTCGTACACACACTTGCGATCGGTTCGTGAGATCGACCAGATCAACAAGAACCGATTGAGACGTAAATATGGATTAACGGCCGATACTGATCTCTGGCGATCTCTTTACGAGTCACTTTTAAAAGATGATGTAAGCAGGTCAGCAAAAAAATAGCATACAGTCACAATCAGAATTGACCACTAAGATCTGCAGTGTAAAATGCAGCCTATATAACTTTGCCATCGCATAAACACAATTACACTTTAAGAATGAGATCTCGCCTTACCTAAGATAATAAATAAAGGATGTTGTATACATGTAATGGTCAGAAGCAGCTTCACAAAAAAAAAAAAATAAATAAATAAATAAATAAAACAGATAAAAGAATGTAAGAAAAATGGCTAACAATACAATTGGAAACATTGCTCATGTGTTGTAGCCCTGCTGATTTATAGCAGCGCTTGTGCATCTTTCTCTGTCTGTAAACTCGTACACACACACTTGCGATCGGTTCGTGAGATCGACCAGATCAACAAGAACCGATTGAGACGTAAAATATGTGATTAACAGCCGATCCGGATCTCTGGCAATCGATTAGAGCATCTTTAACATATATTATTATAGTAATATAATTATAGTAATAAAATGACGACATACTTGACCTGTAACTGTTAAAATATAGAAAGGAATACGTCATCATGTATATTTAATATGATTGAAAACATCAAATAATTATTATTCTAATGTTTAATTTTGCCATATAAACTATTGTCGAACTGAATGAGATTTTATTTGTTGTAAATCACTGTAATAAATTATATAAAACCTTTTAAGGTATTGCAAATATACATCTGTGTAGATCTGTGGCACAAATGTTTCGCTGTATTGTAATCGCGAAGCTTAAGAAGTATCCGCGAAAATGTCTGCATTCGGAATTGTCTTGTTTTTCCTCATTTTCTTATGGAAGTTTTAGATCAAAGGTGATAATCCTTATTGTGTAATGCGTTCTAATGTCATGGTATGTAAAGCGCGAGTGTGAGAAGAGCATTGCTTTATGAAAATATTTCAGGAATGTTTCATTTTCTAAACCGTTTTATCCATTAAGATAACTCAACTCTTCTGCCAGAGGCTTGTTCTCAGAACTTTAAAGTAAATGCAGCAAAATTCATTATTTGCAACAACAACAACAACAAAATAAAAATAGACAGAAGTGGAAAAACTAGATGTTAATAAGCAATTTAAACAAGCATCAGAGAGTGTGTGTCTCTTTTTCGTGTGTGCAAGAAACCACAGGGAAAGAGGAACAGGTTTGGACTGATTCATGTTGCCAGATCTTGCAAAAATAAATGAATTTATTTTTTCAAAGTCAGACTAAAACACATTAAACATCATGAACTACAAAACAAGTTCACTTTATTAGCTACAGGCTAAACAACAAGCCTGAAGATGTTTAGAATAAGTGGACATGGCAACACTGACACAGTCTTACAAACAACAATAGATTTGTTCAAATTGGTGAACATAAGGAGTGTTGGTTTGTTGTATTACCACTTTGTTAAAAAAATAGCAGATACCAATGATGCAAGATGGTTACCGCAGTGTGTCTTCATAGTTCATTTAGCAATGAGACTGTTGGTTTGGTAATATTTGTTCATTTTTACTACACGCTACTTCTGGCATAGTATATAATAAAAATATAGATTCTAGCAATATCGGCATAGAAATATAAATGTTTCATTTCATGTAGGTTTTATTACACAATGGAACTACAGAAGACTCCATCTCTAAATAGGAAAATGATCAAAACTCCTTTTTTGAAAATTTTGAATGAAATGCTAATGGTCTAATCTGATTCAATTCATTATGCTAAGCTAAGCTAAAGTGACCCCGCCAGAACCAGAAATCGGCTGAATGTATATATAATAAATGGTTCAAGCCAACTGTTTATCTCGACAAGACTTGTAAAAAAGGTGTAGTGTTCCTTTAAGGTATTATATGTCATGAATATAAGCAATCAGCTATGAGGAGAAATTAAAAGTTGTCAAGCAAAAAGTGTTTACAATATTATAGAAAGACGAGGGAACTTTACAGCATTATTACAAGTAGTGATGAGTTAATTTAAACATAGGATTAAATTAAACCATTTGGTTAAATGCAATGTATACTGTATATGCAAATATTTAAATGTTTTTAAAAGTGAAATGAGATTGGATTACATAATTTAGTGTTCGTTAAAGGCTCTTTTTACTTCTGCGTGATCAGCGTGACCCACGACGTCTGCCTTGCGCATAGCCATGCATTTATACTTCTGCATGCTGTTTGTGTTGCTCTGCTTTACCACTTCCGAAAAGCTAGCTAGCAGTAGGTTTTTATGTTCCTCTGTGTTGAGTTTCTACATGGGTGTTTGGTTTTTTCCGAATGCTACCTTATTGTATAAGTAGCTAAAACTCGATCCATCGGAGGCGGGATCTGGCGGATGTGCAACAACATTAATTATAAGGTAAACACAAAACAAGGTCCGTCTATAGCTACATCATGGGACTCGACACTTGTAAACACTCGCTTCAACCAGTTCGCACGGCTCTCAGCACCGCCTACACTCATCACAGCTACCAAGCCGACCAACAACAAAGCTTGCGTTATACGTCGTTGCATTGTGTAGTTAAATTTTTTTTTAGAGGTGTGTGTCTACATCAGTCACGGTAAGGGCTATGCAGCCATGCGAAGGCTGCGCCGGAGCATACGCTTGACTCAGAACTATAAATCAGCCTTAAGGCACTGGGTCGAGCTAAAATTCTCTTTTGATTATATGTGCCTATAGTTTGACCCTCTGATTGGTGGAAATTTGGTACAGAATTGTGGGTAATGTAGTTTTCTACCACATTTTATGCTGTTAAACAAATATAAAAAACTCATTGGATGTCAGGTTTTAGTTTTAGATTTAAGTTATTTTTTATTAATTCCATATGAAGAAAATTAATCTAGTTTGCGTACACAGGCGATAATTTATAGCGTAATGCTTGCGTTGAAATATATTTTTCACACCTGAAATTTTTAAAACAAAAGGCCATACGTTGTTTATCGTGGATGGAGATATTATGGGTAGAATAAGCCAGGAAATCCCAACTGCAATTGTTGTAGTTGAGGTGTAAATTGACTTTTATTTTGTAAACGCCACTGTACATATAAGACTAGCTATCAATTTAGACATCATGAATTGATTTGATGCTGATTCACGAATCACAATGTGTTTTTGATTCAGTTCTTGATTCAATTCTCTTCGCTAAAGAGATAATATCATCATTTATTCTTCCTTCACCCGTTTCAAACCTTTAAGTTTCTTCTGTTGAACACTGAAGAAGATATTTTGAAGAAAGCCGAAAATCACTGACTTCAATTGTATTGTTTTTTACTGTATTGTCCTACTGTGGACGTCAATGGTTACAGGTTTTAAACTTTCTTTAGAATATCTTTCATGTTCAATCTATAACCTCTTGAGGAGGAGTAAATAGTGAGTCAATTTTCATTTCTGAGTGAACTATCCCTTTAAGTCATCCGTACTATATATGAAAAGGATCTTATTTGCTTTATTTATTTTTCTTTGTTATAGTATTGCCTCAGACGCAGCTCTCACATCTGAAAACCCTTTCTACATTAAGAGAATGACTGTTTGCTTTAGGCTGGGGAATGAACCAGGAACCCTGGTGGCTGGATCTGGGTAAGAAGAACTGTTTATTTATTTATTTATTTATTTATTGTGTTTAATATTGACTAAAGCATTATTGCCAATTTATTGTAGACAGAAAGTGTTGTGTAGAATGTATCAGAGATGATTATTATGATGGACCAATGGTGGCTCAAAGATGTTTAGGAGACAAAATAAACTGAAATGAACTTCGTTTTGGTCGTATTTTGTGCAAAATTGCATCATTTCAGTTTTTTATTTTATTTTATTTTATTTGAATTATATAGTTTCCACATCCCTACCTTAAGACTGTGTTATTAAAAGTATTGTTAGGATCTGAATAAAGCGCTGAATTATGTCTTGTTTTAAAGGAATCAAATGGTCTGAAGAAGCCATGGGAAGCTGTTTTAGCTGTCCAGATAAAGAATCAATCCCTGACAATCACCAGAGCAAATTTAAGGTCAGTGTTTTCCACATTAGATTGAGATGATGTTGAGTGTGTTTTGTTCATGTTGAGATCTGCTCTGACGGTGTTTGCAGGTGGTGAATGTGGATGATGACGGGAACGAGCTGGGAGCAGGAATCATGGAGCTGACGGAGGACGAGCTGGTCCTTCGCACGCGCAAATGTGATGCTGTCAAGTGGCCTTACCTGTGCCTGCGACGCTATGGCTACGACTCCAATCTCTTTTCGTTTGAGAGCGGCCGCCGCTGCCAGACCGGTCAAGGTAAAGCTGAAACCTCGTGTTCTGAAAATGTCAGCAAGAAAAGCATGTTTGGTAGAGTTAGCTGTATTTAGCAGAGCCATTTACTGAAATTCAGCTATTTGAAGGCTTCCCAAGTAAAGTCTGAGCTTTTGGTTATTAATGTGCAACTGTTCACATTTGAACCCAATGCTTTCGAAAGGATGAGCGAGCGTTTGCATGCTTGATCAGGTAAGTCCAGCTTGATGTGCTCCCAACCTTCATGGCCAGATTACTAAACAGGTCATTAGTGTGTAATCGCAATTCCATGAAAAAGTATCAAGAGTGTAAAACCTGGCAGTGATTGTATTACCAGGGTTTGATTGAAAGGCATAGAATGTAATTTTTAGCTTAGAGCGCCATCGGTTGTTAAAACTAGCCTAGAGCGCCATCGGCTGTTAAAACTAGCCTAGAGCGCCATCGGCTGTTAAAGCTAGCCTAGAGCGCCATCGGCTGTTAAAACTAGCCTAGAGCGCCGTCGGCTGTTAAAACTAGCCTAGAGCGCCGTCGGCTGTTAAAACTAGCCTAGAGCGCCGTCGGCTGTTAAAACTAGCCTAGAGCGCCGTCGGCTGTTAAAACTAGCCTAGAGCGCCGTCGGCTGTTAAAACTAGCCTAGAGCGCCGTCGGCTGTTAAACTAGCCTAGAGCGCCGTCGGCTGTTAAAACTAGCCTAGAGCGCCGTCGGCTGTTAAAACTAGCCTAGAGCGCCGTCGGCTGTTAAAACTAGCCTAGAGCGCCGTCGGCTGTTAAAACTAGCCTTGAGCGCCGTCGGCTGTTAAAACTAGCCTTGAGCGCCGTCGGCTGTTAAAACTAGCCTAGAGCGCCGTCGGCTGTTAAAACTAGCCTAGAGCGCCGTCGGCTGTTAAAAACTAGCCTAGAGCGCCGTCGTCTGTTAAACTAGCCTAGAGCGCCGTCGGCTATTAAAAATAGCCTAGAGCGCCGTCGGCTGTAAAAACTATCCTGTTAAAAACTAGCCTGTTAAAACTAACCTGTTAAAACTAGCCTAGAGCGCCATCGGCTGTTAAAAGTAGCCTATAGCGGCTGCTAAATGCCGCTCTATGCTATTTTCTAGGCTAGTACTTTTGTACCGACAACAAACCAAGTTCAATTCCTAACTTGAGGTCTTTTAGCTGAACTTACCCTCTGCTGTTTAAAACTAGCCTGGAGCCCATTTGCTGCTTAAATCTAGCCTAGAGCGCCATCTGTTGCTTAAATCTAGCCTAGAGCGCCATCTGTTGTTTAAAACTATCCAGAGTGCCATCTGCTGTTTATATGTTGCCTAGAGCGCCATCTGCTGTTTAAAACTATTCCAGAGCCTAGTCTGCTGTTTAAAACTAGCCCAGTGAACCATCTGCTGTTCGCAATTGACACAGAATTGGTTTCTCAAACTAATTTTTTTGCCACCACTGTAATAAATCGCTAAAACTTTTTGTTTAGTTTTTGTTTAGATTTTTAAGTTTATTTAGTTCATGTCTGAAGAGTCTTTGCGATTCAGAATTTTGTCATTTCAAGTCTATGGGATTTTTGGTAGATTTAATCGTCATTTTTAGGAAAACCGTAAGTTTGAGTGGATAGAAAAGATATAGCCCAATAGCTCAGAACATTGTGGAGGTCTGACCCAAGTTTGGTGGTTATAGTTTGAAAGCTGTAGGAGGAGTTGCAAGTCAAGCAATGTCTTAGTGGTTAGTGCGTCGATACATACTTTAGCACCGAGATGCTCACGGCAACTCGAGTTCGATTTCCAACTTGAGGTCCTTTGCTGATCTTTACCATCTGTCTCTGCTCCCCTTGATTTTTCTGTCAAAAACTCTTCACTATCCCATCCATTAAAGATTAAAACCACTAAAAATTGTCATTAAAAAGCCTAGAGCGCCATCTGCTGTTCACAATTGACACAATCGATTTCTTAAATGATTTTTTTGCCACAACTGTAATAAATCGATAAAGCTTAAAGTGTTTTTGTTTAGATTTTCAGATTGTATTGACGATGTTTAATCTAAAGGCATAAAATGTCATTTTCACCACTAAAGGGCACACATTCACAACAAACAAAGGCATATTTCGATGACGTCATGACTGAGTGTGGAAATCACGAGAGTTGTGGTCTTGAAAATATCATTGTCATGTGAATGTGTCAATTTTCCTGCAAAAATCATATTGATGGATGAGCTAAAGTATTCAACACATGTTATTATGGTAGTTTGAAGCTAAAAACAGTTAAAAGCTGTGAAATAAGACCACTGAAGTGTTGTCAAAAGTATCCCAATTGGTACTGAAGTTTTAAAAATGTCCATTTAATTTGAGCATGTTCAAACCCTCCCTGATTGGCCATTGTGTTCACTGCTCAACAGAAATTACTGTGATTGGCTGAGTGGTGAACTGATGACCTTCTTGGCCAATCACAGTCATTTCTGTTAAGCATGTTGTTAAACACAATGGCCAATCAGCTTTCAAATGTTAGAAAATGGATGTTTTTTTAAATTTCAGTACCGATTTGCACAAAACTCGATACTTTTGACAACGAAACACTGAAGCAATTTCTAATGAGATGAGCGCGACTGAATCACATTTGGGTTTTTTGCGAACTTGCGAACGAAGATTAGCCTCATGTTAGGATGGAAACTCGACTGGAGTTGATGCTTTTGTACTTTAAAGATGTGATTTTGTTTATTTGTTTGTGACGTACTCCATAACACCAACTCGTATTTTAAAAAAAATAACAATTACGACATCATCATAGACCTCAAATATCACAGCCCCCTGTTGACTATCATAAACCTTAATAAAATGTCTTGCATTATTCATTTTAATACTGTTCTTGCGAGTTTTGCATCTAAAATTCAGCTTTTTACGCACATACAATAGCAAATTTTAATGCTAGCTTTTCATTTTTTAATCATAGAAGAAAATGTGCGGACGCAAGCTGTAAGTAAATCTGGCCCTGATTTACATTGCAGACCCTTGTAGGATTAGCAATTGTTGACCTTCCTGATAAAAACCTAAATAATGCTACATGTTTTTGTCATGTGTGTTCGTATGTCCATCAGTAGGTTTATTCACTAGAGTGTAGTGTTATTATTCTCGTATGCCATCATCTTGCAAAAGATAGTGCCTCTTCTGTTCTTTGTTGGTCTTTCAGCTGCGTTTTTGTTCACGTTCTACAGGGATATTTGCCTTCAAGTGTTCACGTGCTGAAGAGATCTTCAACATGCTGCAGGACATCATGCATAACAACAGCATCAGCGTGGTGGAGGAGCCGGTGTTCGAGCCCACGCTCACTCAAGCTGAACCAGATCCTCCTCTCACACCACACACACCAACCAGTACGTCTGTGCTTCATTAGTACATCAGCATGTGTTTACATTAACCTTGTGAAAGAAAAGGCAAATTACATGACTCTGAATGCACTTGCGCTCTTATATCATATTTAAGGTTAAGAACAAGCCTAGAGCACCATCTGCTGTTTAAAAATAGCCTAGAGCGCCATCTACTGTTTAAATCAAGCCTAGAGCGCCATCTGCTGTTTAAAAATAACCTAGAGCGCCATCTACTACTTAAATCAAGCCTAGAGCGCCATCTGCTGTTTAAAAATAACCTAGAGCGCCATCTACTGTTTAAATCAAGCCTAGAGCGCCATCTGCTGTTTAAAAATAACCTAGAGCGCCATCTACTGTTTAAATCAAGCCTAAAGCGCCATCTGCTGTTTAAAAATAACCTAGAGCGCCATCTACTGTTTAAAAATAACCTAGAGCGCCATCTGCTGTTTAAAAATAACCTAGAGCACCATCTACTGTTTAAAAATAACCTAGAGCGCCATCTACTGTTTAAAAATAACCTAGAGCGCCATCTGCTATTTAAAAATAACCTAGAGCGCCATCTACTGTTTAAAAATAACCTAGAGCGCCATCTACTGTTTAAATCAAGCCTAGAGCACCATCTGCTGTTTAAAAATAACCTAGAGCGCCATCTGCTGTTTAAAAATAACCTAGAGCGCCATCTACTGTTTAAATCAAGCCTAGAGCGCCATCTGCTGTTTAAAAATAACCTAGAGCACCATCTGCTATTTAAAAATAACCTAGAGCGCCATCTACTGTTTAAAAATAACCTAGAGCGCCATCTGCTGTTTAAATCAAGCCTAGAGCGCCATCTACTGTTTAAAAATAACCTAGAGCGCCATCTACTGTTTAAATCAAGCCTAGAGCGCCATCTGCTGTTTAAAAATAACCTAGAGCACCATCTGCTATTTAAAAATAACCTAGAGCGCCATCTACTGTTTAAAAATAACCTAGAGCGCCATCTACTGTTTAAATCAAGCCTAGAGCACCATCTACTGTTTAAAAATAACCTAGAGTACCATCTGCTGTTTAAATCAAGCCTAGAGCGCCATCTACTGTTTAAAAATAACCTAGAGCGCCATCTACTGTTTAAAAATAACCTAGAGCACCATCTGCTGTTTAAATCAAGCCTAGAGCGCCATCTGCTGTTTAAAAATAACCTAGAGCGCCATCTACTGTTTAAAAATAACCTAGAGCTCCATCTGCTGTTTAAAAATAACCTAGAGCGCCATCTACTGTTTAAATCAAGCCTAGAGCGCCATCTGCTGTTTAAAATAACCTAGAGCGCCATCTACTGTTTAAATCAAGCCTAGAGCGCCATCTGCTGTTTAAAAATAACCTACAGCGCCATCTACTGTTTAAATCAAGCCTAGAGCGCCATCTGCTGTTTAAAAATAACCTAGAGCGCCATCTACTGTTTAAAATCAAGCCTAGAGCCCCATCTGCTGTTTAAAAATAGCCTAGAGCGCCATCTACTGTTTAAATCAAGCCTAGAGCGCCATCTGCTGTTTAAAAATAGCCTAGAGCGTCATCTACTGTTTAAATCAAGCCTAGAGCGCCATCTGCTGTTTATAAATAACCTAGAGCGCCATCTACTGTTTAAAAATAACCTAGAGCGCCATCTGCTGTTTAAAAATAACCTAGAGCGCCATCTACTGTTTAAATCAAGCCTAGAGCGCCATCTGCTGTTTAAAAATAACCTAGAGCGCCATCTACTGTTTAAATCAAGCCTAGAGCGCCATCTGCTGTTTAAAAATAACCTAGAGCGTCATCTACTGTTTAAATCAAGCCTAGAGCGCCATCTGCTGTTCACAATTCGATTTCAGAATCGATTTCTAAAACGTTTTTAAAGTGTTTTTGCTTAGATTTTCAGTTTATGTTAAAGTTTGAAGAGTCTTTGCGGTTCAGAATTCTGTCATTTCAGGTCTGTTAGGTTTTTGGGAGTTTTAATCGTCATTTTTAGGAAAACCGTAAGTTCGATTGGTTAGAAAAGACATATCACAATAGCTCAGAACATTCTGCAGGTCTGACCCAAGTTCGGTGGTTATACTGTGAAAGCTGTAGGAGGAGTTACAAGTCAAGCCATCATAAACATTCAGCATGCACAACCGAACTGTGAAACACATATTTGGTTTTTCAGAGTTGAGATTTAATACAGACATTGTTTTGGAAATCATTGACTTGCTCTGAAATTGCGATCTGTACACCTGTCAAAATGTTAGTTACTAATAAGATTTTACAAAGAAGGTTTTATTTAGTGTATTTGTATGTTTCCTTCTTCAGCTCCTGGCAGCATGCTCCCTGCTCTCCCGAACGGCAGCTTACGGTACCCTTCTCTTGGCGACGCTCCCTCTCACACCTCCAGCCGGCATCCGTCTGTCGGGAGCTCATGTCTGCCTTCACTGGGCGAGGAGTCCACACACCCTTTGTTAGCTGCGGAGGAGGCTGTAAGGGTAGGAAAATAATGACACTTATTTAACATCAATAAATACAATTGTTAATAAGTACAGCTGATGTCGGGTAGTTTGAACCAGCCGTAAATGTTTTATGGGAAACTCGGTCACCCTAAATGAACTACAAACAAACTTTTCTCCCATCAACTATTCTCCCATCACTTCCAATTAAAGTGAATGAAGTATAACTACTGATCACTGGCCACAACAAGGTGTTACTTATTATAACTGTCTCCTTTAGGTCAAATTTGGGTCCATTTGATTGGGAAGGGATTGCTAAAACTTAAAAAAAACGAGTACACTTTCTAATAAGGGAAAAACATTTTGCTAATGCTTTTAGATATGATAAACATTTTTATGATAAACACATGTGCGTCTATTGATTTGCATTTTTAAAAAAAATCATCTAAAAAGTGAACATCCTTTTGATTTGTATTATCATGTACTGTAGGTAATTATTTATTTGAATTTTTTTTTTTTTTTAAGTTTATTTATTTATTTTTTATTAATTTACTACTATTATTATTTTATTATTTTTATTTATTTATTTACTATTATTAACAATATTTTCAATTTTGCTATACTTTTATTTATTCCTGTTGTAATTGTATTTTAATTTTATTTGTTTGCTAATGTATTTCGGCGGCAATGTTCAAAAATGGGGGGAAAGTTACAACTTTAAATGTACAAAATGTTTTGTTAAAGCTTGAGAAAATCATCACAAATAAATGTTAAAAAAATAAAAAAAAGTGAACATCCTTGGAAGTAAATTTTTAGAGATGTTTCTCATTCTAAAATTAGTAGTTTTAAAGTTTCATTTTATATATGTAGGTTTTATGAATTTCGCAGTCCTACATTATAAATTCAAGAGAATCATATTCAACTTAATTCATTTTAAAAGGGTTAAAGCAGGCATGTCCAAGCTCGGTCCTGGAGGGCCGCTGTCCTGCAAAGTTTAGTTCCAACCCCAATCAGACACACCTGGGCTAGCTAATCAAGCACTTACTAGGCTTTCTAGAAACATCCGTGCAGGTGTGTTGAGGCAAGTTGGAGCTAAAATCTGCAGGACACCGGCCCTCCAGGACCGAGTTTGGACACCCCTGGGTTAAAGGGATCGTTCATAATCTATTCTTCCTTGAGTGGTTCCAGACCAAAGTTGCTTTACTCAAGTGAACACAAAGATGCACAGGTGAAAAGATATTTTGAAGATTATTTCTTCAAAATATCTTCTTTTGTGTTCAACAGAAGAAACAAACAAGTAAAGGGTGGGCAAGTGATAACAGAATTTTCATTTTTTTGGTGAATAATCCTTTTACTACTGGTATTTCTAAGATTTTATGTTGCTATACAGTTTTATATAGTGTATACATGATTTTTACTATGATTTTAACTTTAAATTACAAATAATTTCTAGTTTATTAACAAAAAAGGAGTAAACCCTGCAATAACATGTTAATAATATGTTTAAACTGGGTAAAATGTCACATCACTATTTTGCCTTAAGCATGTCTTACATTACGTATTATAATATTATATTATATCACATCTCCTCAGGGTCACACATATGTGAACACCAGCGGTCTGCTGGATCAGCACAGCCCCAGTGTTTCAGATGCTCCGGCAGAACTGAACGCCTCCTCGCCCGACGGAGAGGAAACCGTCTCTCAGGAGGCTCCGGATCCGGGCCCTCGAGTGCAGCTGGAGCCAGAAGGCGTGCGCTTCATCCTGGGCCCGACGCCAGTGCAGAGGCAGCGGCAAAAAGAAGCAAACCAGAGCACAGTAGCCGAAGGAGCAACAAACGGCAGCATCGTTTCACAGCCTAAAAACACAGACGCAGAAATCACTAAACCTAACGAACCCTCTCCTGAAGTGTCCGCACTCACCCGCCGTCGCTCTCGTCCTCCGCCTCTCACTCCTGACGTTAACGCTAATAACTCTGCTCAGCGGAGAACCGCTTTGCTAGACTATGAAAATCTCCCGGCTCTCCCGCCGTTAAGGGAACACCCGAAAGGCGGCTCCGAGGACGAGGATCAGCCAATAAATGGCTTCCACAACCACCGGCAGTACAGTCCCGACCCCACTCACTACTACATCAACACCGAAAACGTGACGGCGCCGCTTAGCGCTAATAAAGTGGAGTCGGCCCGCTGGCGGGACCGATCCACACCAACGTTTTTCAACTTCGACTTCCGCCGGCCGTGCCTAGAGTCACACAGACTGAACTACATCGAGGTGGAGACCGAAACGGAGAACTCCAGCAACCCTCAGACCCCAAAAACGCCCACTTCTCCGCTGCCGCAAACGCCCACCCGCCGGACGGAGCTGTACGCGGTCATCGACGTGGAGCGAACGGCTGCCATGTCCAACCTGCAGAAAGCACTGCCCCGTTACGACGGCACCTCCAGAAAAACTCGCCACAACAGTGTTGATCTGCCCATGTGAGACACTCCTGTTTGCCCAAATTCGTTCGTACAATTCAGATTTGGTCGTAACATTCATGTAGTCGAAAAAAAAAAGAGTGAGACGTCGAGAGAATTTTACCCGCTCGCCCATATACCTTCATTTTTATTCCTATGGTAATATACTACTACTATTCTTACACTCGTTTTTTCAGTGCCTGTTTATTATGTTAATAACAATGGTTGGACGACATTCCCGCGGGTCCATTCCGTATACGGTACAAATCAGTATTACTGATCGTATGTTTTGTTTTCTTTATTTACCCTTTATCAAGTTGACTAAGTTGTTTTTTTTTTAAATCTGTATCTAAAGATAACTACACACACTACGTTTTGATTTTGTTTGTTTTGTTTTTTGGCTTCGTATAGTAGATTTCAATACTTGGCACAATAAAAGTCTATTTTGTTTGAGTGAGGTTTCGTGACGTGCTTTGTCTGTCGTAAATATGGCTTTTGTGGTCAGGGGTCTGTTCCTCCAATGCTATCTCACGTCAATTCGTAACTTTTTGATTTCGTGGTTAATTCGTAGGAATTTGTACAATCTCATTCGTATAATTTAGCATGATTTGCTCATCCCCCAATGACGGTTGGATTTAGGGGCGGGGTTTGGTGCCACGCCTCCTTTTTAAAATCGTACATTTTTATGACAAAACGTAAATAGTTACATTTCCTCGTGAGATCAAACTGGTTCTTCGTACCTCATTAAACGATATAAGATGATTTGGCAGATCCTGGATCTTTTACTCTTGATAAGATCAAGAGTGTCGAGAGTATTTAGCAATTTACTTAGTTTCACTTTTAGAGGATTTCCTTTAGTAGGCCTATTCAAGTTTCTTAATCATGGCATGACTGGCTGTTTAAATTAATTTAGCATCATAAAAGCATTTTGTTCAAATTTCAGTGTCACCTTTGCTTTGACCCGGACCTAATCCTGTATATATGAAATCAACTACTGCAGGTTTGAGCTTCCAGACCTCTTGCTGTGACAACTCTCTAATGTGTTTTGAAGAACGAAAAGATCCTGGATCGTGTCAAATCGTCAATAACCAAATCCAGCTAATTGAGTAATGCAAGTACGAAGAACGCAATCCAGATTAGCAGATTTTTGTTGCTGTTTGGGTTTTGTGGTATGTTCTCTCTCATTGTAGCTTGTTTCTGCCATGGGATAATAAAGAGGCTATCGGGACCAGGCATGGGCTGGTATAAGTTTCTGATGGTATGATAACCTTGGATACAAATATCACAGTATCTCGATAGTGCTCTAAAGTATATCATTTTTAAATGTCTGGGTAAAAAAACAAAACTCTTTTCTCCCCATTGAACAAAATACATTTTATTTTAGAAAACCTGTATAATATTTTGGATCAGTAAACATGTCAGGCTAAATAATGAATATAAATAATTGACTTCTGCTGTCTTCGGTAGTTTCAGAAACACTGATTTCTTTACAACACATTTACATTTAGTCTTTTAGCAGACGCTTTTATCTAAAGCGACTTACAAATGAGGACAAGGAAGCAATTTACACAACTATAAGAGCAGCAGTGAACAAGTGCTATAGACAAGTTTCAGGTGTGTAAAGTCTAAGCAAAGCATTAGTAATGTCTTTTTTTTTTTGAGAGAGAGAGAGAGGGCACAGTTAGTGGTATAGCCAGAGAGGCCGTTACAGATTAGGAAGGAAAGTGGAGACTAAATAGTTGAGTTTTTAGTCGTTTCTTGAAGACAGCAATTGACTCTGCTGTTCTGATGTAGTTAGGGAGTTCATTCCACCAACTGGGCAGATTGAATGTGAGAGTTCGGGAAAGCGATTTCTTCCCTCTTTGGGATGGAACCACCAGGCGACGTTCATTCACAGAACGCAAGTTTCTGGAGGGCACATATATCTGCAGAAGTGAGAGCAGATAAGAAGGAGCCAAGCTAGAGGTCGCTTTGTAAGCAAACATCAGAGCTTTGAATTTGATGCGAACAGCAACTGGCAGCCAGTGCAAACGGGTGAGTAGCGGAGTGACATGTGCTCTTTTGGGTTCATCAAAGACCACTCGTGCTGCTGCGTTCTGAAGCAGCTGAAGAGGTTTGATAGAGTTAGCTGGAAGCCCGGCTAGTAGAGAGTTGCAATAATCCAGTTTGGAGAGAACAAGAGCTTGAACAATGAGTTGAGCTGTATGTTCAGATAGGAAGGGTCGGACCTTTCTGATGTTATAGAGTGCGAATCTGCAAGATCGAGCAGTTCTAGAAATGTGCTCAGAGAAGTTTAGTTGGTCATCAATCGTTACTCCAAGGCTTTTGACCATTTTGGATGCAGTAATGGTTGCCCCAACATTAAAAAAAAAAACATTAAAAAGACTCTTACAAATACCTTAGGAATGGTATAACACAACTTTTTAGCGGTTTTAAAACCTTAAGTTTTCCAAACCAGGCTAAATCTTGAAACTGGTTATCATCCCATGCCTAATCTGGGTTTTACATCATACATTTCAGATTTATAATTGCAAATTTAAGTTTATATATCGTAATTATCTTTTTTCCTTTAAATTCTGTTTAATTCTCATAATATTAATTGCTTTTTATTATTAGCAATTGTATTTTTCCCCCCTAATTTGCAAGAAAAAAGAACATTTAAATCTAAGAGTTAGTATCTAGCAGCTCTTTTTCGCAATTCAGAGCTTGTCTTTCAGTTTTTGCTACTTAAAATTATTTATATTCATAAAGTATTGAAATATTTCATAATTCTGACACTTTTTATGATCGAATGGTAACCTTTGTTTTCGTGTGAGATTTGCAAGATGCTCATTTGCCAAATATGAATTTAAAACTATATGCAACATTTCACTATTCAGAGTCTTTTTATTTGTTTATTTATTGTTTATCCTGTGGTGGAAACAAGCTTTCGTTATCATTAGCGTGATCAGATGGAGATTCACTAAAAATAAAGTTCTGTTATTCAAAGGAAGGAAGTGTAATGGTATAAAAAGGGCATAATTGATAAAAATAGACCTTCAACTGGAGGACCTTTTTTTTTTTTTATATATATATATATATTTATTAATTTTCCTTAAATTTCATATGTTGCTTTTTTTTTGTAAATTACATTTTTGGTGATTTTACTCATATTCAAACTGAAATTAAATAAATGTTTTCTTGTGAAAGAGCTGAAACAAAACAAAAGTAGGCTATATGGTGTATTAATTACCCACAATTGTAATTTTTATTAGTAAAATTGCTAAATAACCATGGGGACACGCACAAAAAACATTTAACAAGCAAAAGGCGTGAACATTTTCTCAGAAGGTGTGTTTTTAGGTCATTAGCAGCAGTATGAAAGTGTTCATCTGGCTTTATTTTTGATTTCCAATGCTATATCGTCAATAAATTCATATCCATATGTCAATTAATCCACTTATATTTTATAAACTATTATAACAGTAAACATGTCTTATTTTGCTCCATTAACAAGAACCAGCATGTACAGTTACATTTTACAACAAAATCACTTCACATTCCTTAACAAGAAGCATTAAATGAGAAAAAAAAATACTAAAAAAGGAGAGGATACATAATTATCAATTTACATACAAATATATATATATATATATATATATATATATATATATATATATATATATATATATATATATATATATATATATATATATATATATATATATATATATATATATATTTATATATATTCAAATTTAGTTATTAACAGAATTTATTAAATGCACTTTTAGTACAGAAAATACATGTATAAACATTATATGTCAGGCTATTTCTCTTTTTTAGCGTACTGGCCCTTTAAGTGTTTGAAAGGCGGAAGCGCGCAGCTCAGTCCCAGCGTGCAGCGCGTGAAGATGGCGGGTGTTCTGGAGCGGAGCTACATTGAGATCTGCGGCTTTGAAAGAGAAACAGTTTCGCGGTTCAGACAGATTACATTAAATCTAGGTACACATTTCCCATTATTAAGCTGTTTTAGACATCTTCTTTTCAGTCAGTTGTGTGTTGAGTGGCTCTGGCGGCTCGTGTGTGTGTGTGTGACGCGCGGAGAAACTCGGCACGCGCTTCACGCTCAATAACACAAATAACAGCACGTCATTATAAATAATCTGTATTATCCATTTTAAAATTATGCTTTAGAGTTTTATTGATCCCTAAACTACTAATGTGTGAATATAAAACAAACTTTACCTCAAGAAATAACGCGAATGTCCCTCATCAGTGTCATATATGGAATTAAATTCAGATTTATGCCACGCTAATATGTTGTTTTTCTAACATGTATTGCTAAGTCTAAATCATATTATCCGCCGATGACAATCAACGTTGTTTACAGTCAATTAACGTTAAATAGCGTTAGTGCTAATGTTGTTTACAGTCATACTTGCATGTGATTTCACAAGGAATATTTAAAATACCATGGTAAACACTATAGTGAGCATGTCATAAATTGTCACCGAACCAATGTGCGAATATAGGCCGATTTTTGTAGTAAAATGCAGGTTGAGTTAATTTCATTTAATGACTAAGTGACCAAACAATGCAGTCGTAAATATCTGATTAATTGTAATTAAAATGTAGTAAAAATCAGAATAAATAGTTGTGATTTTGGGTTTAATCACAGTTATGCAGCTCGAGTTTAAAAACGTATTGAATTAATTAAAAACATGAACACACAGAAGGATGCTTCAAAAATACACACACACACACACACACACACACACACACACACACACACACAAAATACTTTTGCTGCTTGTTCAAACAACTTATTTAACATGAGTTAAAAAAACAAAATTTTCACTTTTTTGGAGGAGCAAATTGTTGATGTTCAGCCCACTTAAATTTGTAAAAAGTTAACCTCATGGATTTGTGATGGGACAACATGAAGGAATTGTGTGGAACCCAGCATTTTTACAGTGTAACAAAATAAAGTGCAAGAGTTTTATATGATCGATATCTTCTGTAATATCTGATGTATATGTTGTTGTTGTTGTTGTTGTGCAGCCGGTGTGGGGGTCTCCTCTGGTGGTGTGAAGTATGCAGACAGTGCTGGTGGATTCTCATATGAGGACAGTGGAAAACTGCTCTCGGTCACCAGCAACAGATTCATCCACTGGTCAGAACTCTTCTCGTCTCAGTTTAAACTGAAAAAATGTGAAGCTACCGTGTCTTTCATTCAAATTAGTGTTGTCAAAAGTATCGACCGATCAGTACCTAAAGTTTTGAAACGTCAATTTTCTGCAAACATCTGACACTGTTGAGCACTTTTTTAAACATCGCTGTTCAACAGAAATGACTGCGATTGGCCGTTAAGGTCATCGGTTTACCCTTCACCCAGAGCAAACACAGGGACAGGGAAACGTTTTAAAGCTGCGTAGATCAGTGGGTTGCCTGTATTTCAGCTCATTGACAGATCAGCTGATTGACGCGACTTTGAAACACTCCAGTGTCCGTGTATCGTGTGTTTGTATAGTTTAAAATACAAGCATTAATTTGAACTAAATACTTTTTAGTTACATTGTGATTTTTTTTTTCTATGATAATTTTTAATATATTTTTAATTAAAATTTTTAATTTATTTTTAATATATGATAGGTTTTATAATATAGGTTCAATTTCATTCATTCATTAATTTTCTTTTTGGCTTAGTCCCTTTATTAATCCGCGGTCGCCACAGCGGAATGAACCGCCAACTTATCCAGCACATGTTTTACGCAGCGGATGCCCTTCCAGCTGCAACCCATCACTGAGAAACATCAATACACACTCACTCACACTCATACACTACGGACAATTTAGCTTACCCTATTAACCTATACTACATGTCTTTGGACTGTGGGGGAAACCGGAGCAAAGTTCAATTTATATTATACATTTTTAATTATTAATATTTAAGCTGTAGATCAGAGAAAGCCATTTCTTACTGTTAAAGCGCTGACCCCCCCCCCCCCCCCCCCCCATACATCACGTTTTGATGTCCTTCAGGGGGATCAAGCATTAATTAGGCGGGTCAATTCCCCCTCAAACCCCCCTGTAATTCGCACCTTGGTTACATGTAGTTATTCATTATTCGTTCTAATTACTATAGTAAGTGAATGGAACACGTGTAATTACGTCACTTTTATTTAAAGTGTTACCAAAAATCATGTAATAATTGCTAATTTTTGACTGGTATTATGGAAATGTACTTCTCTGTGAGAGAGTGAGTCATTACGCGCTTTTATTTTCTGCCGAATCGTCATTTTCTCCTCTGTTTCCCTCCAGGTCCACCTCGGGTGATACGGTGCAGCTTGTTGAGCAGTCGCTGGACACGAATCTTCTGAATAATGCCGTGCGTCTGCATATCCCACAATGCCTCCTTCTGCCCGGAGGCGTTTCCATACAGGAGACGCTCAACAACGTGATTATTCTGATCGTCACCAGCCAATCAGTGCATCGCCTGGTGCTGCCGCATCCCACCCGCATGTACCACAGCGTGAGTCACATGACCTCTGCTCTGCTTTCACACCTCCACTAGCTTCAGTTACATAGTCATTCACACAATAGCAGCAACTCATTAATTCGTCTAATTGATGATTTTTTTATCTTTTAAATGTTTGTTTTTCATAATAAACCTGTCGCTTGTAGACATTCCTGACTAGTATGCAGTATCGCTTGTCTTTCAGGGTTTGTACGGGTGCTGGAAATCCTGAAAAATGCTTAATTTTTAATACAGGGTGGCCATTTATATGGATACACCTTAATAAAATGCGAATGGTTGGGGATATTAACGTCCTGTCTGTGGCACATTAGTATATGTGAGGGGTAAGCTTTTCAAGATAGGGGGTGACCATGGTGGCCATTTTGAAGTCGGCCATTTTGGATCCAACTTCTGTTTTTTTTTTTCAATAGGAAGAGGGTCATGTGACACAATAAACTTATTGGGAATTTCACAAGAAAAACAATGGTGCGCTTGGTTTTAACGTAACTTTATTCTGTCATGAGTTATTTAGTTATGAAAATTCAAATTAAGAAATTCAAATTCAAAATAAAAATTCGAAATGATTTTCAACAGCGAATTACAGTTGCTAATAAATCAGATTAACACAGTTTAAATTCATATTGTTTTGGCATATTATTAGCTCCATATAAGAACCCTGGCGTTTGATTTGCATTGATGCTGTCATCATATGCGCTTTTAGTGTTTGTTAGATGAAATATATATTTAATGACGTTTTTTCTTCTTTAATAGTATGATTTGTTGTGATGCTGTTTTCTAAATTTGCTTAATTTTAAGTAAAAGTTTTCAAATAATTTTATTAGCTAATAATTTTATTAGCTGGCACTAACAGTAATCAATATATGTGACATCAGAAAAAAAGTAGCAGAAAAGAAATCTAAATGTACTCCAAAAGTAATCAGATTACCATAATTGTGTAATCTAATGGGCCGTTCACATAAAATGCATCTAAAACTGTGAGATGTAGCACTCAGGAATAGTTTATACTATGTTAACATCAAATAAAATCATCGTCATGCCAATTTGTTACTGGAAACAGAAGCTCGTAATGCCCTGAGATCCTCTGATTGGCCCTCTGATTTGGGATAGACATTAATGAGTGATGCTGCATGTAGAAGTTGCAATTCCAGTGTTATGGATGTGACGTTTGTGGTAAACTTGGAACATTAATTCCCATGGATGTATACTGTGTTAACATGTTGAAGTCATTTCTGTCTCACAGGATCTGGTCACTGAACTCCAGATGCAGTCCATTTTCACAGACATCGGGAAGCTGAATTTAAATGGCCCAGCTCACAGTTACGTTCTCCCGTTCACACAAGGCCCGCAGTCCAGCGCTCCGTCCACGTCTGCGGCCTGGATCAGTCACCAGGGGGAGGCGCTGTTCGCCCTCGCCTCTCCCTCAGGAGGCATCACTGTGGTCACCTTACCAGCTTACGATCAGGATGGTTCGTATCTACATCTCTATCTGTCATACCCTAAATACAGTTTCCAAAATAAATACATTTGCATATGAAAAGCTTCATCTGGACACCAAAGCTGCATTTAGTTTTTGTCTATTAAAGTCAGCATGAAATCAAAATCACAGTGTTATTTTTAAAGGTCCCGTGAAATTAGAATAAAAATAGATGTTAGTTTCAGTCTGTAGAGTCAGTTTTAAGGACATTTATTAGACAGTGTGCTTCAAAACAGACAAAATTTGTGTTTAGAAGAGATAAAACTTGATAAACGTCCAAAGTGTGCAGTTTGTCACGTTTTTTTCCCACATCACTTCATAATTCAGTTTCAAATCTTGACCAATCAAAGGCTCTAGTATCTGATATGCCCCACCCCCTTCAAAATGCTTCTCATTTGCTTTGCGTTTGATGTGTTTGATCCAAGCGGCAACCTCCCGCTCTCCCTCGGGAGGCCAAAACGGAAGTAACTGAAACTGCAATTCATCAAAATTCCGCTAGTCCTGGCTCCATAATAGAGCAAGTTGCAATTGAGCCCACTGTTAGAATGGCCAACTTTACAGCAGAAAAAAGGTGTTTACAGCCTGGTACAAAGAACGATTTTGGTTCATAAAGCTATTATTACCCTCCATGACAACTGTGAGGGGGTGAATTTTTTTATAACTCATCCATTTCCTTTATATGAGGTTATATTAAGTTTGCATAATTAAGGGCGTGGCCACTTGAGTGACAGCTAGGTCTCGCTGGTCGCCGTCACTTCACTTCAGCTGAATCCGGCAGATTAGCCACTGATCTCGGCATATTCCTCGTATTTTTGTTTTGTTTTTTGTGGCTTTACACAGTCAGCTGCCTTTTGGACCTATTTCTTACTATTATCAGATGATATGGTATGCTGTGTGCACTTAATTGTGCTCACAAACCATTCACGGGGCCTCCATTTCCCATGTGAGTAAAGTTATATACTTATACACCATCTCTATAAATGTATTTGTTTTATTTAAGATCATTTATCATTAATATTTTTCTTTAGACCTGTAAAGCACTCCAGAATGTGACAGATTGATTAGCTGTAGGCTCTAGAACAGTCATCTGAAGCGTTGTCAAACAGTGTTATGCTGGAGTTCATCAATAGTCTTGCATTTACTAACACACACTATATCTGAAGTGTTTGGAAGTATTTCGCGTTTTCCTCCTGTAGAAAAACGTCATAAGAGCAATGTTAAGTGGCTCAATGTATTACTACAGTGTTTTTAAATGTCTAAACACTTTATTGATATAGTGTACAGCCAAGCACATGCGGTCAGAACACAAACGAGTCGCAGGTAATAAAGTATCAAGCGTTTCTCCCAAAGTAAAGTCTGTCTGCCAGGTCTAAGCAAAGTGCCAGCAGGTGTCTGTAGCTCCGCTCACTCTCCGCCTCTTTGCCCTTGTTTGGTATCCCGCCGTGGGTGCGATGACGCGCGAACAAAATGGCGACGGTTAGCCGCGCCTACTTGTAGCTTCTTTTGCAGTGTTCAGAAACCTATGGGTGACGTCACGGATGCTCCGTCCATATATTTTACAGTCTATGGTTTGATCTCAACCGCTCTCATTGGTCAAAGCTGTAATAAAAACAAAAAGCTATTGGCTATTTTTTTTAAAGGGGAGGAGCTACTCCGTCCTGCCCTCTCTTCATTTTGGTGTTGAGATTACGTCAAACATCGAATAAATAATGCACATTTCAAAGCGTTAACAGGACCTTTATGGTGAATATTTGATCCTTTCAAATTATTCCACATGAAATAAACTAGTTTGGTTTGTTTTGGTGTCTGGTGACATCAGCTTAACGGCTTACATAGCAACTGTATATCAACATCTTAAGTCACTGTTCTCTTACCTTTAGCAGCGATGCGATTCTTCCGTATAAATACAGATTTCCGAATTTTCCGAGCTCAATGAGGCGACCCCTGTGATTTGCATAAATCCAAAGTTTTTTTTTTTGAGGAGGGAGTTGGGGGGTCTCCGTGAGGTTCATCGTTATCAAAGCAGAAGACCTGAATGATGGTTTGCGCATTCATTGCTCATAATTGTGCAAACGAAGTAGCATTAACTGCTTCATTCCAGACGTCATTCAGGTATAATTATATTGTGTGTCCTATAATGTGCGCATATGAATTTATGAAATCGCTTTGAATGCATGCGGGGCTGTGCACTTTTTCCGCGCTCACATTTGCATGTCACGACCACGTGCGCTCTATGTACATTATAAATAAAGCCAGGTCGGACTTATTATCCTCTGCAAGTCATCTGTCCTGATGTATTCGTTTATTCAGTGCTACAGCTTTGCACCTGAAATGTAATAACTGAAATTGTTACGAAATTGTTTAGATGATAATACCAAATTAAAAAAAATATATATATTTTATAATTAGTTAAACCTATTAAAAACAGGGGCTACGCTGAAGGAAAGGTAAAGTGAAAGTGGTAAACTCTTTTTAGCAATGCATGATACATTTTTCAGGGTGAAATGTTAAATCATATTAGGCTGCTCAATTTAACTGGACTTAATATTCTTACAGGTTGAGTTGTTGACTGACTTGTAGTTTATTTACTGAGTGGAATGAAGAGTCACTAAATTACAGAGAAAATTGTATTCTTTGAACACAAGAGAACTAACTGAGTTATTGGCGCCTTCTAGCGGCGGTGTACGGATCTGTCCCGACATTGCAAGTACAAGTATAAACATACATATACAAGTTTAAACCTACCTATGAAACATTATTTAGGTGACTATTAAACTGATAAACATTTAAACTGATAAAGCAAATAAAAAGAAGAAAGAAACTTAAATATAGTCTGTGTTAGTAAATGCAAGACTAATTACGAAATCCAGCATAACACTGTTTGACAACACTTCAGATGACTGATCTAGAGTCTACAGCTAATCAATCTGTCACATTCTGGAGTGCTTTACGGGTCTAAAGAAAAATGTAAATGATCTTGAATAAAACAAATATATTTATAGATATGAAATATAAGTATTTAACTTTACTCACATGGGAAATGGAGGCCACGTGAATGGTTTGTGAGCACAATTAAGTGCACACAGCATGGCATATCATCTGATAATTGTAGGAAATAATTCCAAAATGGAATTGACTCTGTACAGCCACATAAAACAACACAAAAATACGATGAATATGTCGAGTTCAGCGGCTAATCAGCCGGAATCAGCTGAGGGGAAGCGGCCAGTGAGATCTAGCTGTCACTCAAGTGGCCACGCCCTTAATTATGCAGATTCAATATAAAAGAAAACGGGTAAGTTCTAAAAAAAAATCCCCCCTCACAGTTGTCATGAAGGGTAATATTAGGTAAATGAACCAAAATCGTTTTTTGTTCCAGGCTGTAAACGTGTTTATTCTGCTGTAAAGGTGGCTATTTTAACAGTGGGGTCAATAGAAATCTGCTCTATTATGGAGCCAGGACTAGCGGAATTTCAATGAGTTTCAGTTACTTCTGTATTTGATTCACGAGGGAGAGCGGTAGGTTGCCGCTTGGAAATAACGTGATATGCGAATGGCCCCTAAAAATTCGCCGTCATTTGCGATCTCCATCAGTTGATCGTCTTGCACAGTCATGCTGGATTCACCAGATTTGTTGACAAATGGGTTGCGGATCCATTCCTTGGCAGTTCGCGGGTCGTTCACTGGAAAGTTTCTTTGCTGAGGGGAAAAGGCCCGAAGACTTCTGTTCCTTACTCATTTTGCTGCTCGTGGGTTAAATTTGGGCGCTCAAGTGACCGAGATGTAAGCAAGAGAATATGGTCATTTTTCAAAATAAAAGATTTCTCACACTCAGATAATAATTGAAACAGAAATAATTCATGATTTCTTGTGTGGCCTGGTACCAATTGATCCACAGACTGGTACCGGTCTGCGGCCCGGTGGTTGAGGACCACTGCTTTAAATGTTATTGTAATATGCTTATTTTACTAATCATGTAAAACCAATGTAATGTGCTGATAATCATGATTGTGCTCTCCTTCATAAAGGCTCCGTGTCCATTCTGGAGTTGAAGCAGAGTTCAATGATGCAGCGTCTGGCCGGCTGGATGCCCACTGCCATCAGGTACGCCATTGCTTTTTACAAAAATTTGCAATAGAATTGAAACATGTATATTGAACTGTGGTTTAAATGGAGCGTGCTGTTATTCGCAGGGGAGATCAGAGCATGTCTGATATGGCCATCAGTCTGGCCGTTCATCAACTGGAGGACGACACTTTCATTTTCACACTGTGTCAGGATCACAAGCTGCGGATGTGGTCACTAAAGGTCAGTTCGGCTGAAGTGGAAGATGATGCAGGTTTATTATATTCATATAATATATACATTGAGAGAGTTTTTCTAACGTATACAGTGGGGACGGAAAGTATTCAGATCTCCTTTAATTTTCAACTCTGTTATGTAAATTCTAAATTCATTTAAGTCAGTTTTTCCCTCATTAATGTACACGCAGCACCCCATAATGACAGAAAAACACAGAATTGTTGACATTTTTGCAGATTTATTAAAAAAAGTAAGTCTTAAATATCACATGGTCCTAAGAGGCCACGTTATTCTGTGGGTGTCGTCTATCAAATCGATCTCTATTTTGTATTTTCCATTGGATTCAGGTCAGGTAATTGGCTGGGCCATTCCACAGCTTGATTTTCTTTCTCTGAAAGCATTTGAGAGTTTCCTTGGCTGTGTTTTGCATCATTAGCTATGTTTCCATCCAAAAATGCGAATGAACTTTATGCGCAAAACTGGAATATCGCATAAAAGACGTGCGAATAAAGCAGCGTTTCAATCCAACGAGTCAAAGCGAACAAAATCGTCACTTCCTGATTAACTGGCGCCAAATATCAAAAGTAAAAACTGAATTTGCTGTAGGAGAAGCTACGTCAATGTTTTCTTCATCTAATAAATGACTTGTGCCTTACAAGTCATTCCTGACAGGCAGTGAACGCGCGGTGGCGTTTGAAGGTGTCAGACGCGGAGCACAGACACTCTTGATTCTGGAGGTCGTTAATAGTATAATAACACTAATATTTAAACGGTAACGTGTTTTAGAATGACCAAAACAACAGTTCAGATGGTTTACAGTGTGCTCAGCCTGCTGGTTTGTCCATTCATACACATTTTCATCATCACATGAATATATCACAAAATCACATGACCTTTTTTAATGCGCATACTTAAATTTGTGCGGTAAAAGTGTTTTCGCATCATTTTTTATTGAATAAAAAGTTTATGCACATTTTCGAATTTTATGCATCATGGCGTTTCCGTCAACCGTTTATTTTATGTGCATACGCAAAATGCGCATAAAAATAGGTGGATGGTAAAATAGCTAATGTCTTGCTGAATTAGTTTTATCTTCATCCTCCTGCTAATGTAGATGTTGGACTGAAGCAGCTGATATTCATTTACACTAAGGAAGGGCAGAGGGTTGCTGAAGAACTACTGAGAGATTTCAGCTGCTGTCTGGGCTTTCCCTGCCTTTCCACACCTTCCTTCCTTCATGTGTTCAATATTTTTTCCCTGCGTTATTTCATTTTATTATGCATAGCTGAATTTGTAAACTAATTCGATTTGCTTCCTTTGCATATATGGATTTCTTTGGTTGTTACCAACATCTGGTGAAAATTTCAAGTCAGCAGCACCTTTATGAATATGTTTTCTGAGAAAAATGGTGACGTGTTCAATACTTATTTTCCTCGGGTTGCTAATAATGACCTCCTTTTTAAGTGTTCTTTTTATTGCAGTCAAACTAAAATAATTATTCCTCCAGAACATTAATATGATGTGAAATCCGCTGATTTTCGTGTGTCGTCTCAGCATCAGATGTGTGTGCTGGTCACCGATATGCTGGATTTTCTGCCTGTGGGTCGAGGGGAAGTGAAGGCGTCTCCGGCTCAGGCTCATAAACTGCGGCTCTTTTTCTCCTCCTCCACCGGTCTGTGCGTCGCCGTCTATCTCTCCGTCCCCAAACGCAGCCAGTTCTGTGTGCTGCAGCTGGTGGCCAATGAGAGCGGCCGCTACAGCCTGGACCACATCTCCACACTGTTCTCCACACAGGTACTTTAGCAACGTACAGCAAACCTCGCTCAGGTGACTGTTCAGTGTGCTTATCAGGGTGCGTTTGTGTGAAACAGGAGACGCTGGTGGATTTTGTCTTGACGGCGACTGATATTTGGGCCCTGTGGCTGGATAACGACAACCAGACGGTGGCCAAGTACATCAGCTTTGAGCAGTGAGTACACCGTATCGCGATAATAGTATAGGCAATGTTCAAAGCGCAAGGAAGTACAATAAGTTTAAAATAGTGTTTGTGTGGTGTATGTATAGGTTATCTAAATCTGACCAATCAGATGAGGCCTTTACTGTCTTTAGCCCCGCCTCTCCCATAGGTGCTGTTAGATGAAAATAAACACTAATGCTGGGAGACGAGAAGGGAAATACAGATTATACATATGTATAAATTTAAATATATATGTATATATACACACTCATCTGCCACTTTATTAGGTACACCTAATAAAGTTGTTGGTGCTAGACGGGCTGGTCTGAGTATTTCAGAAACTGCTAATCTACTGGGATTTTCATGCACAACCATCTCTAGGGTTTACAGAGAATGGTCCGACTGAGAGAAAATATCCAGTGAGCGGCAGTTCTGTGGGCGCAAACGCCTTGTTGATGCCAGAGGTCAGAGGAGAATGGCCAGGCTGGTTCTAGCTGATAGAAAGGCAACAGTAACTCAAATAAGCACTCGCTACAACCAAGGTCTGCAGAAGAGCATCTCTGAACACACAACACGTCCAACCTTGAGGCAGATGGGCTACAGCAGCAGAAGACCACACCGGGTGCCGCTCCTGTCAGCTAATAACAGGAAACTGAGGCTACAATTCACACAGGCTCACCAAAACTGGACAATAGAAGATTGGAGAAACGTTGCCTGGTCTGATGAGTCTCCATTTCTGCTGCAACATTCGGATTGTAGGGTCAGAATTTGGCGTGAAACCATGAATCCATCCTGCTTTATATCAACGGTTCAGGCTGGTGGTGGTGGTGTAATGGTGTGGGGGATATTTTCTTGGCACACTTTGGGTCCATTAGTACCAATTGAGCATCATGTCAACACCACAGCCTACCTGAATATTGTTGCTGACCATGTCCATCCCCTTATGACCACAGTGTACCATCTTCTGATGGCTACTTCCAGCAGGATAGCGCACCATGTCATAAAGCATGAATCATCTCAGACTGGTTTCTTGAACTTGACAGTTAGTTCACTGTACTCAAATGGCCTCCACAGTCACCAGGTCTCAATCCAATAGAGCATGGATGTGCAGCCGACACTACTGCGTGATGCTATCATGTAAATATTGGCCCAATCTTTGAGGAATATTTCCAGTAGCTTGTTGAATCTATGTCACGAAGGATTAAGGCAGTTCTGAAGGCTAAAGGGGTTCCAACCTGGTACTAGTGAGGTGTACCTAATAAATTGGCCAGTGAGTTATTTTAATGGATAAAACTGTTTAATAAAACCGTTTTGTTTAAATGCACCAAAACATATTGTCTGTATTAAAAACACTCTATATTAACATTGGCACTTGTTTTTAAAACTGCAGCAACACCACAGGCATGTGGAACCAGGTGTTCGTCCAGCCATCACCAGAGGAGGAAGTTCACATAGGAGAAGACCAAGATCCTCGGGTAAAAACACTCATCCTCAATGCTGTCAAAAACTCTCTGCCGTTATCGTCTCACCTTAAACTGTTGTCTGTTCACAGGAAATATATCTGGATGTGCTGTTTTCACCCTTGCGCTTCACAGCCTCGGCCATCATCAAAGCTTTACAGGTACAAATCTGCTCGCTTGGTTTTAGTGTTAAGGTGTCTGATGAATGACGTGTACGCTTAACAGGCCTTTTTCATTTCCTGTCATGATGCGTTCCAGGTCCCAATACTGCCTGTTCTCTGAATATCAGCCAAGCCTAATCGCACTGATATCAGTTTTGTTCAACAGTTAACAAGCAAGTTTATATATTCAACAGTGTTGTCTTTTTTTTTCATTTTTTTGTCGTTTGTACATTGTATTAATCTGTTTTTGAACAGTAAATTATCCAGTGATCATTCATAATTATTGTCATTTGCTTTATTTTTGAAGCATTTGAATGAACGATTAAAAAGGATCACTTACTTTTAACAGCGACTTTGTGTCGGTTGTTGAAGGTTTCTCCAACAAGCAATTTTGTGTTTAATAGACATCTAAACATAGATGCCTTGGCTAAAACGAGACTAAATTTGTCAGTTAAAATCTAATAGGTGTCTAATAATAGACCAAAACTAGTCGAGTTTTCAAATTCGCAGATTAGACAGAGTTTACATGTGCATCCATCCATCCGACTTTCACTGACAGCCCAAATTTTAACCTCGTTTTAACAAAGCCATCTATGCTTAAATGTCTGTTAGATATGTTTTAGATGTCTGTTAGATGTTTTTTGTTAGATGTTTTATAGATGTGTATTAGATGTTTTATAGATGTCTGTTAGATGTGTTTTAAATGTCTGTTAGATGTTTTTTGTTAGATGTTTTATAGATGTCTATTAGATGTTTTATAGATGTCTGTTAGATGTGTTTTAAATGTCTGTTAGATGTTTTTTGTTAGATGTTTTATAGATGTCTATTAGATGTTTTATAGATGTTTGTTAGATGTGTTTTAGATGTTTGTTAGATGTTTTATAGATGTCTGTTAGATGTGTTTTAGGTGTCTGTTAGATGTTTTTTGTTAGATGTTTTATAGATGTCTGTTAGATGTTTTTTTTTGTTAGATGTTTTATAGATGTCTGTTAGATGTATTTTAAATGTCAGTTAGATGTTTTATAGATGTCTGTTAGGTGTATTTTAGATGTCTGTTAGGTGTATTTTAGATGTCTGTTAGGTGTATTTTAGATGTCTGTTAGATGTATTGTAGATGTCTGTTAGATGTATTTTAGATGGCTGTTAGATGTTTTATAGATGTCTGTTAGATGTGTTTTAGATGTTTGTGAGATGTTTTATAGATGTCTGTTAGATGTATTTTAGATGTCTGTTAGATGTTTTTTGTTAGATGTTTTATAGATGTCTATTAGATGTATTTTAGATGTCTGTTAGATGTGTTTTAGGTGTCTGTTAGATGTATTTTAGATGTCTGTTAGATGTAATTTAGATGTCTCTTAGATGTTTTATAGATGTCTCTTAGATGTATTTTAGATGTCTGTTAGTTGTATTATAGATGTCTGTTAGATATATTGTAGATGTGTGTTAGATGTGTTTTAGATATCTATTAGATGTGTTTTAGACAAAATGTTTGCTGAGTGTCATTTATTACTAGCTCAAGACACCAGAGCAAAAACACTCAGCAAAATATTGTATTCATCGTCACTGGGAAACAGGAAATCGCATCTTTTTAATTAACATTTTAGCACGCTCCTACTTTCGTTTCTGATCATTTTTCTAAATTATTTGTCGTATAGTTGCTGATTATTATTATTTTTTTTTCAGATTTATAAGCGAGGTCCAGTACGATATTCTGATTTATCATGGGAGGAGCTGAAGAAAGAGGTCACGGTCACAGTGGAAAACGAGGTAAATCCCTCCTGTTTACCGCCTTGTGTTCATTTCTGCTGTTTTACGGCTAAGCGCTGGTTCCATACGCGCGCGTTTGTTTATGATCAAATATTTGATCAAAATCGGTCCGTTTGGCTGATTTTGAACGGTTTCTGTTGCGCTTGACTATTGCTGACGTGACATTATTTGAGTAAACTGTGTGTGTTCAGCTTCAGGGCAGCGTGACGGAGTACGAGTTTTGTCAGGAGGATTATCGGCTGCTCCAGGTGGAGTTCTGGTCCAAGTTTTACGCCTGCTGTCTGCAGTACCAGGACGTCCTGTCCACACCTCTCGCCCTGCACGTCAGCCCCTCCACCGCCATGATCTGCGTCCTCAAGAAGGTAACGGCGCTACAAGACTCGAAGCGTTCTTCTTTTACGTTTTATTTTGTGGGGGCGGGGTTAATTGTGGTATTTATTTGTTGTTCTTGGTCACCTGTTTGTTTTTCTTCCTCATTTTCAGGGCTTCGTATCTTTCTTGCTGCCCTGCTTTGCTGTGGACCACCTGTACCTGTCCTCCGACGAATACCTGTTTTCTGAAGAGGAGACTCCTATTGCTGAGGGTGAGACGGCCATGTTTTATCAGAGAGACTTTCATCATTGATCTGAATTACTCATCAAATATATCCAATAAATCAATATCGGCTTGGCAGTTGATCAATAGTTGATCATTTTCATAATAGTTCGACGACTCTGTTATTTTTCACACGATTTTCCTCAGACGCAGACGTGAGCCGGGACGTCCTGCAGCTGGTGCAGTGTCTGCGTCTGGTGAACGAGTCTCTTCCTGAGGAAATGGCTTATGAGATGGAGAAAGCCCTGGACGAGCTGCTGTCTCCGGAGAAAGTGTCGGAGAAGATCCTGGAGAGCCTTTTGGCCAATGACACGTCAGTATCAGCAGAGAGAGTTTAAAAGGTCTATTACAGACGCTGAGGGTCAGAGAGGACGGAGGGTCAGGGATTTGAGTTCTCAGCTTAAACGGTTTCTTTCCTTTTATCAAGA
>NC_079459.1:2778830-2821330 GCF_903798145.1 Danio aesculapii
CACAAATCCAATTCGTAAATTCAAAACACAATAATTCAAAACACAGTTTGTAAATTTAAAACACAATTCGTAAATTCAAAACACAATTCATAAATTCAAAACACAATAATTCAAAACACAGTTCGTAAATTTAAAACACAATTTGTAAATTCAAAACACAATTTATGAATAAACAAATCCGATTCGTAAATTCGAAACACAATTCATAAATACACAAATCCAATTCGTAAATTCAAAACACAATTCGTAAATTCAAAACACAATTCGTAAATTCAAAACACAACTCGTAAATTCAAAACACAACTCGTAAATTCAAAACACAACTCGTAAATTCAAAACACAACTCGTAAATAAACAAATCCAATTCGTAAATTCAAAACACAATTCATAAATACACAAATCCAATTCGTAAACTCAAAACACAATTCATAAATACACAAATCCAATTCGTAAATTCAAAACACAATAATTCAAAACACAGTTCGTAAATTTAAAACACAATTCGTAAATTCAAAACACAATTCATAAATTCAAAACACAAAAATTCAAAACAGTTCGTAAATTTAAAACACAATTCGTAAATTCAAAACACAATTTATAAATAAACAAATCCGATTCGTAAATTCGAAACACAATTCATAAATACACAAATCCAATTCGTAAATTCAAAACACATTTCGTAAATTCAAAACACAATTCGTAAATTCAAAACACAATTCGTAAATAAACAAATCCAATTCGTAAATTCAAAACAATTCGTAAATTCAAAACACAATTCGTAAATTCAAAACACAATTCGTAAAAACACAAATCTAATTTATAAGTTCAAAACACAATAAAAAAAAACACAAATCGAAACTTTGTGTGTGTTTGCAGGCATTTATTTCCGGCGGTCCTCAGTTGCTGCAGCTCCAGCAGGACCTGATTCCTCGATGCTCGAATCTGCTTTGCACGTATCACTTGCTCAAACAGATGAGCCTGACGCTCTCCTCATCCGTCCCGCTGGACATACTGTGAGTCCACACACACACACACACGCACCTCAGGCCCAGACCAGGCCAGGCCAAACACAGCTGTCACTTCATCTTCAGACATGTTCCATTAGTTGAGCGTTAGCAACAGTATGCTATAGTTAAGTTTATACAGTAATGGGTCAGACATGTCTGTCTGTTGATTCATCCATCCATCGTTCGGTCTATTGTCTATCATTCTATCGTTTGTTCTGTCATTATATTGTTCTATCTATCATTCTATTGTTCTCTGTCCTTTGTTATATTTATCGTTTGCTCTCATTTATCGTGTGCTCATTCTACCGCTCTATCATTCTATTGTTCTATCTATTTGTCGTTCTATCTATCTTTCGTTCTATCTATTCTATCTATCATTCTATCGTTTGTTCAATCGTATCGTTTGTTCTATCATTATATTGTTCTATCTATCATTCATTTGTTCTATTCTGTCTATCATTCTATGTATCGTTCTATCTATCATTCTATTGTTCTGTCATTTGTTCTATTTATCGTTCGTTCCATCTATTGTTGGCTTTTTCTATCACTCTATCATTCTATTGTTCTATCTATGGTTTGTTCTATTTATCGTTTGTTCTATCTATCCTTCTATTGTTCTCTCTGTCGTTCTATCTATTGTCTATCATTCGATCGTTTGTTCAATCGTACTATCATTTGTTCTGTCATTATATTGTTCTATCTATCATTTGTTCGTTCTATTCTGTCTGTCATTCTCTGTATCATTCTATCTATCATTCTCATTTGTTCTATTAATCGTTTGTTCAATTTATAGTTTGCTCATTCTATCGCTCTATCATTCTATTGTTCCATCTAGGGTTAGTTTTATTTTTCGTTTGTTCTATCTATCATTCTATTGCTCTCTCTATCTGTCGTTCTATCTATTCTGTCTATCATTCGATCGTTTGTTTAATCGTTCTATCGTTTGTTTCTGTCATTATATTGTTCTATCTATCGTTCGTTTTATTCTGTCTATCATTCTATGTATTGTTCTGTCATTTGTTCTATTTATCGTTCGTTCCATCTATTGTTTGCTCTTTCTATCGCTCTATCATTCTATTGTTCTATCTATGGTTTGTTTTATTTATCGTTTGTTCTATCAATCATTCTATCGCTATATCTATCATTTGTTTGTTCGTTCATTCCATCTATCGTTCTATTATTCTTTGTTGTTCTAGCAATAGCTCCATCTGTTGCTCCCTCTATTGTTCTACCTATCGTTCTATCATTTATTTTTCAAATATTTACATAGATATTGGTATAGAATTTGCATCATATATATATATATATACATACACACAGTATATTTCATATCTAAATATAAAAAAAAGTTTTCTCAAAAATATGCATGTGTGTCGGCGTGAATAGCCTAGTGATTAGTGCGTCGACATATAGCACCCAGGTGCTCGCGGCGACCTGAGTTCGATTCCCGGCTCGAGGTCCTTTGCCGATCCTTCCCCTCTCTCTGCTCCCCATACTTTTCTGTCTGTTAATCTCCACCGTCCTGTCAATAAAGGTGAAAACCCCTAAAAAATATGAATGTGTGTATTAATTTATACATAATAAGTAGAACACAGCATGGACACACGTATATTATGTATGTATATAGAAACCCAGCACTAATCTAAAGATGTGCATTATCCGTGTGTCTCTTTAGAAATGCAGATCTTCAGCATCTCTCTGTTCTGGAGCTCTCCGACTCCTCCGCTCCTGCATCCAGCAGATCAGGTGGATTATATTCATCTCCACAGAACACACACACAGGGTGTTGTGAGTTACTAAATGTTGCTGAAGGTGTTGTTTCTCTCTCTCTGGTTTTCAGTGTTGAATCCTCAGACCGTGGTGGAGTTGTTCTATCAGAACGTGGCCCGTAAAGCCGTCATGTCTCAGATCTTCTCCCAGCAGGACGTGGAGAGCGATCAGAGCGTCTTACACTGGCCTCAGATGATCTCCAGTGTCCTGACCCTGCTCTGCCAGGCTCTGTATCTTTCACACAACAACAATATCAGCACCTGAAACTAAAGAGGGTACGCTTTTAGATTATAAACATGTTTATGTCTGCTACGTGCCAGGTCTTCATTGTAATGTGAGTAAGTGTGAAGTGAGTGGGCTTGACAAACCACCTGTAGAAACACTCTTCTCTCTATAAGCACCGGACACTATTTAAACTCATTACTCTCGCACTTAATTCTATAGGCACTAATAGTTCCTCTGTATATTTTCGGCAGTTCATCTGCTTGTGTTGTTTATAAGAGATCAGTGTTTTTCCCTTGAGTCATTTCTCCAGTTGGCCCAGCAATCCCAGTTTCCTCTTTCCCGAATGCCTGATGGGAAACTGCCAGTACGCACAGCTCCAGGTGAGACGCCAGGATGAGATATATTAAATAAATGTTACATTATATGAGTTCATATTTAATATCTAATTGTACTGGAGGATTTGCTGCATGTAATATGTTTGCAGTATAAGGTGGGATTGATATAAATGCGTGTAAAACAGTTCCTTTTCCCAGTGTTATTGAAAACGTTTGTGTGTGCAGGAATATGTGCGGTTAGTCGGGCCCTGGTGTCAGGTGAACGTGGGATCCTATCGTTTTGTTTTGGGTCAGTGTTATCTGGCCAGCGGTGAGGGGCAAAAGGTAAGAAAATCTGTACCTTTGGCTGCAATAATAATAGATCTTTTTAGGCTTGCCACGCTTCTTGAAAGTACTTACATTTCAGACATATAAATTCAAGGCCTGGAAACTACTTAAAATCAAACGTAGGTCCTCAAATTAAATTTAAGATTAATTTTGTTCATGGTGTTATTTCAATAACTGTGCACAAATGTCAAAAACAGAAAGAATAAACTGAGAAATTCTGAAATTAAAAATGTTAAATTGAAATCTTTAAAAAACGCTGACTAATAATGCTCAGTTGATCAATCTTTTTAGAAACCGCATTTAAGTTTCACCAGTAAAGACATTTCACCAGTATTGAATTCAACTAATTCGACTGTTTAAGACGGTCAATTTTTGAAAATTACTCTGACACTTTAATGTAGATTTTAAGTGAAATCTTAAGTACAGTTGGGACTTTCACCACGCTACATATGCTCGGTACAAAGATGCTTGTTTTGAAATGAATGATGCTTTAAAACGTCCTTGAAAGTATTTGAATCAGCTGTTCATGAAAGTCTGGGAATCCTGTCTATATATAATATATATATATATATTAAAGTCAGAATTATTAGCCCCCCAGAATTATTAGCCCCCCTGTTTATTTTTTCCCCCCAATTTCTGTTTAGTGAAGAAAGTTTTTAGTTTTTTCAACACATTTCTAATCATAATAGTTTTATAACTAATAACTCCTCTCTAATGACTGATTTAGTTTATGTTTGCCATGATGACAGTAAATAATATTTGACTAGATATTCTTAAACACACTTCTATACAGCTTAAGGGGACATTTAAAGGCTTAAGTAGGTTAATTAGGTTAACTAGGCAGGTTAGGGTAATTAGGCAAGTTATTGTATAACGATGGTTTGTTCTGTAGACAATCAAAAAATATAGCTTAAAGGGGCTAATAATATTGACCTTAAAATGGTTCGTAAAAACGTACAAACTGCTTTCATTCTAGCCGAAATAAAACAAATCAGACTTTCTCCAGAAGAAAAAATATTATCAGACACACTGTGAAAATTTCATTTGGGAAATATAAAAAAAATCTAAATCAAAGGGGAGCTAATAAATCTGACTTCAACTGTATGTGTGTCCTATCTATCTATCTATCTATCTATCTATCTATCTATCTATCTATCTATCTATCTATCTATCTATCTATCTATCTATCTATCTATCTATCTAACTATCTAACTATCTAACTATCTATCTATCTATCTATCTATCTATCTATCTATCTAACTATCTAACTATCTAACTATCTAACTATCTATCTATCTATCTATCTATCTATCTATCTATCTATCTATCTATCAATCTATCTATCATTTTTTTCCAAAACATATTAAACGTAAACATAATATGTCAGTTTGTCTATATTTTTTTCTATATTCAGTTTATATTTTATCTATATAGTTTATATTCATAACTATGATCATTTTGGTGACTATTGTCATGGACTGCACTTCATTCAGCTTAAACACTCCCAAGAAACTCCAGGACACGGATGAATCACTTCCATAAAGTTTACTGAGAATATTGTGAAACTGCAATACGATACAAATAGGATATAGGTTAATATTAAATCCAAATACAGGTGATTAAGAAAACATCACAAGTTAACTATGATCAAGTTATTAAACAATGGCCAACAATAAGCATCAAACTAACTTGTCCATGTAAATAGTCTCACAAAATATGGCAATAGATATTAGTCCAATGTTGCACAATAAGAAATACTCACAGACGTTGCTTTGCAAGAGAGAGAAAGAAAAAAAAGCGATCGCTGGAGAGACGGACAACTGAAAGAGCTCACAGGCTGCTGTGACTGCCTCCGCATGAATTTACTTCCTGGTTTATGTCATGTGCAGCAAGCGTCCTTAAAGCAACAGAGACAGTAAAAGAAAACACTGTGCTGCGGCAATAGAAAGAGAAAATAACTTTCCTTTAGACAGCATGATAATTTTCATAATGAATTTCAGGATATATTTTTCTAGAAGCAGAAAGATGTGAAGTGAACTCTGTGTTTTCAGGCGTTGCAGTGTTTCCAGGAAGCTGCGACTGAGGTGAATAAAGAAGAGTTCTTAATGAAGCTCACGGGTTCAGATGAGGAGACGGCGACCGCTCCACGATTGCTTTACTACAACAAGGAAAGTCTGCTAGTCTAGATGCACATAATCCTGCAGCATCTGAATGAGGGTGTAATTATGCATGGTGTTTTTTATTCGTACAGGTCCTGCGGTTACTGGAGGATATTGGGTTGCCGGAGCTTGTGATTGAATTGGCAACGCTGGCCGTGTCTGAAGCCACCGATGACAAGAGAAGCCAGGTAACAGCATCATGTGTTGAATTTAATTTAATTTAATTTAATTTTTTATTTATTTGTTTATTTACTTTATTTCTTTATTATAATTATAATTATTTATATTTATTTATTGAATTATTATTGTTAGTTGTTTATATTTATTTTTAATTTAATAATAATAATTATTATTATTGTTTATTTATTTATTATTTATTTATTTATTAATTATAATTATTATTATTTATATTTATTTATTTAATAATTATTGTTAGTTGTTTATATTTATTTTTCATTTAATAATAATAATAATAATAATAATAATAATTATTATTATTATTATTTTTAAAAATTAATTAATTTATTAATTATAATTATTATTATTTATATTTATTTATTTAATAATTATTGTTAGTTGTTTATATGTATTTTTTATTTAGTAATAATAATAATAATAATAATTATTATTATTATTATTATTATTATTTTTTTTAATTATTTATTTATTTATTTATTTATTTATTTATTAATTATAATTATTATTATTTATATTTATTTATTTAATAATTATTGTTAGTTGTTTATATTTATTTTTAATTTAATAATAATTATTATTATTATTTATTTATTTATTATAATAAGTATTATTTATATTTATTTAATAATTATTGTTAGTTGTTTATATTTATTTTTTATTTAGTAATAATAATAATAATAATTATTATTATTATTATTTTTTTTTTTTTTATTATTTATTTATTTATTTATTAATTATAATTATTATTATTTATATTTATTTATTGAATTATTATTGTTAGTTGTTTATATTTTTTTTTATTTAATAATAATAATAATAATAATTATTATTATTATTATTAATTTTTATTTATTTATTTTATATATTTAATTAATATATGTAATTATTTTTATTTATTTATAATAATAATAATAAATAAATAAATAATCATAATATATGCATTAATTCAGGCTAAATAATATATCACCCACCGTGTAAACTAATGCATTTTAAAAACTTTTTTTATTTATTTTTTTTTAATAGATCCTGAAAAACTGGAATTTTTTCCCCACTCATTATGCAGAATTAAATAGACAAATATTACAATTTCTACCCCTACTGTCATAAGCATGTTGTCTCTAAACGAAAGTAGCTTCCTTATTAACGTAAAAAAACACATTATTAAACATTTTTACATGTCATACCCATAAAAAATTGCTATTCACCATTGAAACATCCGTTATTATGCAAATACATAATAGAATGAACTTTTACAATTATGCAAACTCATTTATTAAAATTTTTTTAAGAGTGATCACCAAATTTTATGGGGAAAAAAAAAATTGGTGAAAAATGTTAATATTAATGTTTGCAAGCATTATCTGATGAGTTCTCATGTATTCTCATAAATGTGCATAAGCCTTGTAATAACCCCAGTAGCACTCCATGTGTTTTTTTTCTAATGAATATTTAAATGTGTGCCCTATAAAGGGTTAAAATCTGCACAAAATAGTTTTTTTCTTCCAATTTGTGAATTATTTGTTAGTTGAACAACTTCTGGAACCAGAACTAATGGGGTGCGGGGCTTGATTTTTGTCCCTGGTCAATTGATTGGATCTCATGTGATTGACAGTTTGATCCCGCCCTCACTCCAGTGGTTGAAGGGAGTGAAGGTTATTTTGATTCCAAATTCTGAAGGCGCATTAGTTTTTAAAAATGATGTGCATGGATAAATCATTTAAATTAGGCCGACCACCACAATATGCCATATACACAATATTTTGAGCTGATGGTCTTGTGTTTTGCAGGCCGCTCTGTGGACTCGTATCTTCAAGCATCATCTGGATCTCGGACACAACAGTCAGGCGTATGAAGCCCTGACGCAAAACCCTGATTCCAGCAGGTGCGTGTGTGCTCTGTTCACTTTCCTCTACACGGTTTGATGAGAAAATGCTTGAACTATGTGTTTCTACAGGAAGCTAGATTGTCTCCGGCAGCTGGTGGTGGTTCTGTGTGAACGTGCACAACTCCGAGATCTCGTCCAGTTCAGTTATGTTGGTTTGCATGACGAGGTAGGACAGAATACTAAATCAGTCATTTGTCTTAGTTTATTTATATATATATATATAATGTATGTGTTTATTTATTTATTTATATATATATATAAATATAGATAGATAGATAGATAGATAGATAGATAGATAGATAGATAGATAGATAGATAGATAGATAGATAGATAGATAGATATGTGTTTATTTATATATATATATATATATATATATATATATATATATATATATATATATATATATATATATATATATATATATATATATATATATATAAATAATATATCTCAGATATCTCAGATTAAGGTAATCCAAAAAAAATAATGAAAAAAAAAATTGATTTTTTTACCTTAATCTGACTAAAGTCATAACTGAATTAAACAGAAAATGGAATTAAGACATGTGGAGTATGCATTTATTAGTGGCATTATTGAAGGAAACACCGCAATCAAACTAACGCGACTGTCCATTCGGCGTGCGTCATTAAATTCCATAACACTGGCACCAGTCCTTGCTTTTTATTTGCATTTGATACCCCAGTTTGTCACGGGGGCATGAATGAAATGTAAAGTGAAACTGCCGAACTGCTGAAGGGCATCCTGCTGATTCTGCTTGTCAGACGACTTACCGGTCAGGTATACATCCGCGCTAAAATATCAATGTTAAAGTCATCATAGCTTGCGTAGAATAGACCCAGCTCCCAACCCAACTTTGAGAATAAATAAACGCCATTATTTTTTTTTTAACGCGCAATAAAAGTCTCACATTAAAGCAGATAACAGCCCTTATAATATATATATATATATACACACACACACACACACACACACACACACACACACACACACACACACACACACACACACACACACACATATATATATATATATATATATATATATATATATATATATATATATATATATATATATATATATATAAATAAATTTATTTATATAATAAATTTATTAATATATATATAAATGAATGAATGAATAAATTTTTATATATATATATATTTTTTTTTTTCTTTTTTTTATAGATTCACATAATCAAAACAAACCAAAAAGGAATATAATAAACCTTTGTGAACGTTTATTTACCCTTAGCATCTTTTACAGAAATTGTTGTTAATTTACATTGTGAATTATTGTTCATTTACATTCAATTATTGGCAACCATACCGATTTTGACCGATAAATGTTGTTTTTAATATCATCATTATCCGTCAGATAACAAAATTAGGTTGACATCTTTAAGCCGATAAATTATATATTCCTCTTTTTATTTATATATATATATATCAGTGTTTCCTCTAAGGCTGCAGGCCTTTTTTTACACAGATCTACTAACTACCTGTGGCGTTATTTCAATGACAGAGGTTGTGAGCACAGTATAAGAAGTCGAGATCGCATTTATGTAATAGCCTACGAGCATGCGGATCTCTTTGCCTGCGCGCCGATTTCCTCTGCTCGTGCGCAAAACTTCTTGCATGCCTCCTCAAATATAAGCCGCTTCAAGAGCGCGCAGATCTTTTTGTGCGCTCCAAATAAACGCTGCTGAATAGCGATTTAGTGCGTTTATGTAACGAGTATGTCTCCAGCATTTATTAGATTTGCTAGGGATATTTATGAATGTCTCCAATAGACCTGCAGAGTGGTATTAATGCGTCCTGAAGTAAAGTGAAACGGCTATACGTCGTGTTTGTTGGCCTCACGCCTCAAGCACCTGTCAGTCAGTCAGCACGTCACCTTAAAGGGTTAAACAAATGAGGCACAGCACTACTACATTTACAGAAAAGTTTGCGCTGTTATAATTCACTTACCCTTTAATACGTTTTGGTGCGATTATCACCCACTATTAAAAAAAATGTTTTGAAAAAGGAGCTGTAATGTAGCCATGGTGGGATGAAAGTATGTATATATGTATGTGTGTATATGTGTGTGTATATATATATATGTGTATATATATATAATTTATACTTCTATGTATTGGCCTATATTTTGTCTAATCTAAAGTGTTAATATACCCTATTAGCGTATATTAAAATTGAAGTCCTCAAATCGTCATTCAAATGCACAGTCCTCCATCTATGTACTGCATAGTACATGTATAATACACAACACCATTCTTGCAGTAAAAAAATGGGATAGTTTTACATATACACAAAGTAGTCCATTCAATTAAAAAAAGGCAGAAGGACACATAGTAAACCAAAAAAATATATTTTACAAAGGTTATGAGATACTTAAAATATTGAAATCTCCCTATTGTCAAAGTATGTAAGAAAGGGAGACTATTCAAAAAATTTACTCATTTAATTTACTTAAGTTCAATAAATATTATTTTCAATAAAGTACAAAAGAGTTGAATAACGCATCAATGTTGAATAAAATGCATACAACACCTCTTTGACCTATCTGCTATGAACAATAGGGTATATGCCGAGCTAGTGTTGTTCCCATACTGATAAACTTCCGGTAACCTTTTATTGAGAGTTTTTTTTCATTTTATACGATTCCTTTTACAGCATCGATGTTGTAATGTCATTAAAATACAGTCAGTTAAACAGACTTTGGCATTTATTTAGTTGCTCAAGCATAAAACGAGACAAAGTCGCTTACTCGCAAGCGCCTGTCAGAATCGGCAGGCTAGCTCAGAAGCTCCATTGAATATACTGGGGTAAAATAAATGCTCATATTATAAAGACATGGCGCGGGAAAATGTTATTTAATGCAGTGCTTCTTGTACAATCTGAGACCCACTTTATATCGGATATCACTCAGCCAGTGGAGATCGCTGATTTTTAAAGAAATCAGACCTTAAACGCCAATTTTGCAGTGGTATACAGTTCACCGGAAGCGCTTAACCCAGGTTACTGACAAATTAAAAGTCCCATTAGCATACTTCTGCATATACTCTATTAAATAAAGCACAATTAAATGTCTTGCCAGCAGTGCTGTGAAATCATTTTTTAGCCTTCTTACTCTTTCCTTGTGTTGTTTTGTGCTTGTGTTCTTCAGGTTGTCAGCATCATTGAGTCTCGAGCGAGAGCCGTGGACCTCATGACACACAACTACTATGAGCTTCTGTACGCTTTTCACATCAATCGGCACAACTACAGAAAAGGTAAAACTCAAGTTTAGTGTAATGTGGCGTTCACACCAAACAAATCGCACATAATTAGACGCTTGATTATCCACAATAATTATTATTTCAAAATTATTTCACAATAGATGTGAATTTGCACCATGGGAGTGGCGTCTGTCTGCCTGCTGAGTTCAGTTTCGTTGCTAAATGGCGGACATGGATTTTATTGAGAGAGTAGCTCTGCTTTCTGCTTTGTGAAAAGTTGCGTAGATTAATTCGCCTCCATCTCTGAGTCCATCAGAGGTGCACCCGGCTTTGTGAGTTCATCAACTCCTCCAGAAACTGTACCTGGATGATGGAAGCTTCCAGCGGTGCTTCAGACTGAGCCGCACCAAGTTTGATAAGCTGTTGTCCGGTGTCGGCTAGAAGATTTCCCCTTGGGACACCAATAACAGGAGCTGTGTCATAATCACACCCATACCAGAGCAAACTCCTGATTGGATAACTTAAGATGCGATAATTGCGTCAAACACTCAATTCGTTTTTCGCTTAAAGGGCACATAGTTTACCTCTTTTTTAAGATTTAATATTAATATTATGGTTCTTCTGAGTGTGCCAGTATTTAAAACACAATTAAGTTTGTTTATTATAATGTGTTAAAAAGTGTCATGTTGGGGGCGTGTCCACAGTTCGCTGATTTATGGGTGTGTTGCTTCACATGTAAATTAGTTTCGGCTTCCCGCCAACGTAACAAGGGCCATTCATTAAACGTAACTCTTTGTACTGTTTTACAGCAAACTGTGTGCTAGTTTCAAGTGCCGAGCTTGTACACAGAAACTAATAACCACACACACTGAATTAACTTTGACTGAGGCACTGGATGTGCCGCTCGAAGCCGTGACACGGCACACCAGACACTCTGTAGCGCGGCAGAAACATGAAGTGTCCCGAATCGTCGCGCCACGCGTTTTTGAATTCTAAACATAGGTTTCTGCAGCGGTCCGCGGCGCCCAGCCGTCGACTTGAGTGTACCCTGATAGAAACCTATGTTTAGAATTCTAAAACGCATGCTAGTTAAGATCACAGGGAGCTTCTGGGATCGCGAGAAATGCAAATGGCTGAAGTATAAGGTAGACTCAATGAGAAGTACACATGTTTGCAAACCTACCTAAAGATACAACCAATAATTCCGATTAGAGTGATAATGTGGAGAATATTGATCTTGTGTTGAGCCCAATGAGCCTTGCATCTAAAAATAGAGCTAGCGTGTTCCTTTAGTGATATCGCTTCGACTCACGCTGAAAATGGCGGACGTGAATCAACAAACTGAGGATATGATGACGCGCCTGTCAATCAATATTGGTGGGCGGGGGGACCGCTCTCCTACGTCAAGTAACGGTCGGTTTGAAAACCGATCCAATTGGTCCACCGTTTATTATGTTGTTAAATTGAAAAAAAAAGCACTGGGTGTGCTTATATCACCCCAATATGACGGTCTATACACCATACATGCACATATGTCTGTCCAAACAGCTTGAAAAGTAGATTATTTACCATAGGTGCCCTTTAAATCACATCATTCCTGCTGCCTCGTTAACATGAATAGCGTTGCAGGATGTCTTATTGTGTTTTTGCATTGACTTAACATGTAAATCCACTTGCGCTTAACGCTTCGTCTGTTTCTGGTGTGAACGCACCATTACAGGGATGATTCAGGTTGTTAAAGTGCCCCTATTATGCTTTTTCAGGTATTAACTGTTATGTCTAGTGTAATGTAGCTGTCAGTGAATGTAAATAGTCTGCAATTATTTCAAGATCAATGTGCAACAACAATGGCGTCATTAGTCCTCCTATTTTTATGCACGTTTTGAATTATCGCATGCCAAAATGCACTTAAAATTTGAAAATGCGCATTAAAAAATTATATAATGTATATTATGCGAGCATGTTTTTTTATATGCCTTGTAATCCAATTGTAGAGACTCAAACAATTTTTACAAACATTTAGAAAAGCATAACAGGGGTGTTTTACGTTTATTCCAAAAGAATTAACCCAAATGTGCTGAAGTAGTCATTGATATTGTGTGTTTGTTGTGTTATAGCGGGCACGGTGATGTTCGAGTACGGTATGCGTCTGGGTCGTGAAGTACGAACACTTCGAGGGCTTCAGAAGCAGGTGAACTGTTACCTGGCCGCCCTCAACTGCCTGCGTCTTGTTCACCCCGATTACGCCTGGATTGTGCAGCCTTCGTCTGGAGTCGCGGTGAGCCTTAATATGTGACGACGATATTTCCTGTGACGTAACTAGAGAAATGCTGTTTTTATTAGCTGTCTATTTCAGTCATTTTGAATGTAATGATCATACTAAAATAGGCAGAAAATTGACATTCTTTTGATCTAATTAAATTCATAATATTAAAAAATCAAGGTGCGAACATTTAGACTTTAAAATTCTATGAATGACTGAATTTATTTATTTTCGCTGATGTCATTTCCATCTCTTGTCTCAATTCCCGCCATTAGTATTCAATTATAACTCCAGGATTCACCTTTGAGCTGCTTTAGTCAATAGCAGAACACCACCTACTGGGAAGGCGGGGATAAAGATAGAAAGGTTTCATCTGATTGGTCATAAGACACTATCATTAAATACAGTACTCTATATAAAAGTCTATATGTGCTTGTTACCTCAAATTACAAACATATCCGGTAAATTAACGAAAGGAACAATTACACATACCTTATGCATCTTCAGGGTGGCGCTGGATAGATTGATACTCTGTATATCCCACATTTTGTGTTCTGACTAGCTGAAGTTGTTACTTGGTAGCATAGAAAACAGACCGCAGCTGGCTTTTTTGGCTTTGCTGCATCTCCTTTTTTCAAAATAAAAGTCCCACATTAGGGTTGGGCCGATAGACGATGCCATCGTCCATCGCCGATGGTCCATAGACACCACGATGCTGAGCCAGCATCGAAATCCTCCGCCCCGCCCTCGTCGCAAATCCGCTCGTGAAAAATACACACTTAGGTCCCGCTTACACTAATACGTCTTCGTTTTAAGAACGAAAACGATCCACGTCCATCACACTGCTTCAATCTTTCGCTTTCATGCTTGTACTTAGTAATTTTAGCTAAACCTCAGATACTGTTGGTTGGTTTCTGTAGGTTTTGCTAATTTTTTAACAACCAAGTTTGTTGATGCCATTATAACGACACATCACTCTGCCTATTCATGCCAGACTCCTGCGGAAAAAGTGATTGACCCGTAGTAATTTGTGTGTAACTTTATTTATTTATGATTTGGTTATGGGTAAAACAAAGACCATGCGGGTCAGGTAATTGAAACAGTAGGCAATAAATGATTAATTAGTTATAAATTAATTAATTAATTATTCATAAATAATTAATTCACCACTGCCTATGACGATGATGCCATCGTCCATTGCGATGTTTTATATTAGACATCGTGCAATGCCAAATTGGTCGACATCGCCCAACCCTATCCCACATACGTAGTAAGTTTAATATGAACTTTGATACTCTTAAAAATAAGGGAGGAAATTATCGTTCTTATAATCTCAAAATGCAGCCTATAGCGTTCATATTCATGATCCCGGAGCAACATATCAGTCTGTGTTTTGACTGCTGATCTCCTGATAACACAGCAGCTCATCAGGTCTGAATGACATAGAACGAGACCTAAAATACATGCAAATGATGAGGGCCTGGCCCGTAAGTCACGCAACAGTCTGCTTTGTGTTCTGATTGGCTTTACACTCGCATCATTTACATGAGAACGCGTAAACCATGGTGTATGATGCTCATGGTATGGCTATTTACATATACTGATCACTTATTGTTCAAGATCGACTAGGTAACTTTGACAGATTTTCCTTTTAGGGCGCCTTTAAGGGGTCAACTGTGTAATTGCAAATTAATAGCATGCTAGTAAATGTATATATTATCTTAAAGTGCATCATGTCAAATAGTTAAACTTTGAGTATATAGAAGTGGATGATGCAATATAAATTGGGATCCATCATGTCGTAATATATGCTGTGGATCATCTTGTCTAGTATGAACGACCAGGTGCATCGCCGAAAAGGACTCATGATGGAGAATTTGCTGCAAGTCCAGGTAATATTTCGCTTTCTTTTTTCACTTAACCATCATACTAAATTCATATTGGTAATTCGTAACTCACTCCTGTGCTTTTATGAAAGGTGAAGAATCTGATCTCTGTTTATTAAACATATTTTGCATCAATGATTTATTCATTCAAAGTAATCGTTAGCTGCAGCTTTAAGGCCCTTTTACACCATGTACAAATACAAGATCTTGTTGTAAAACTGAATATGATTATAAAAGAATGTCAAAATAATGACACCAAGCAATAAAATCCAGCTAATAAACAATAAAAGCATTAATACTTTTCTTAATGTGATGCTTTTTTGACCATGTTAAGAAATGTGGTTTGAGAGATGTAAACGTTGATCTTTAAATCAGTTTTTTATTCTATCTTTAGGTCACACTTTTGATGGTCCGTTTGTTGAATTTAATTCATATTACATCTACATGCCAACACATTCTCAAAAGTAGACTGTTAGGTTGGGGTTGGGGTTAGTGCAGGGGCGTTGCTAGACATAAAGCTCTACTGGGGCACGTACCCCCTACACGATATAACTACACTATATATGTATGTATGTATGTATGTATGTATGTATGTATGTATGTATGTGTATATATATGTATACACATACATACATACACATACATACATACATACATACATACATACATACATACATACACACACACATACATACATACATACATACATACATACATACATGCATACATACATGCATACATACATGCATGCATGCATACATACATACATACATACATACATACATACATGCATGCATGCATGCATGCATGCATGCATACATACATGCATACATACATATACATACATGCATACATACATACATACATACACATACATACACATACATACATACATACATACATACATGCATACATACATGCATACATACATATACATACATGCATACATACATACATACATACATACATACATACATACATGCATGCATGCATGCATGCATGCATGCATGCATGCATGCATGCATGCATACATACATGCATACATACATACATACATACATGCATACATACATACATGCATACATACATATACATGCATACATACATACATACATACATACATACACATACATACACATACATACATACATACATACATACATACATACATGCATACATACATGCATACATACATATACATACATGCATACATACATATACATACATGCATACATACATGCATACATACATACATACATACATGCATGCATGCATGCATGCATGCATGCATGCATGCATGCATGCATGCATGCATGCATGCATGCATACATGCATGCATGCATGCATACATACATACATGCATACATACATATACATACATACATACATGCATACATACATGCATACATACATACATACATGCATACATACATACATGCATACATACATATACATACATGCATACATACATACATACATACATACATACATACACATACATACACATACATACATACATACATACATGCATACATACATGCATACATACATATACATACATGCATACATACATACATACATACATACATACATACATACATACATGCATACATACATACATACATGCATGCATGCATGCATGCATGCATGCATGCATGCATACATACATACATGCATACATACATATACATGCATACATACATGCATACATACATGCATACATACATGCATACATACATGCATACATACATACATACATACATACATACATACATACATACATACATACATACATACATACATACATACATACATACATACATACATACATACATACATACATACATACATACATACATACATACATACATACATACATATATATATATATATATATATATATATATATATATATATATATATATATATATATATATATATATATATATATATACATATATACATATATACATATAAATACACTACATATAAAATATATAGAATAATTGTATAATAATAAGAATACTTTTATGTATATTATATTTATTATAAATAAAAGTATTCTTATTATTATACAATTATTCTTCAAAATAATCTTAAGTGTAACTGGAAAACAATGTTAAGACAACTGGAGTGATATGCTAAGATCATTTAAGAAATTACTTTTGCATAAATATTAATTTAATTTGAATGAAATTCTATAGACAATTTCAATAAAATACATAAAAAAAGATGTGTTATAGGATTATCTGTTGTAGACTTGACACATGGCAGATAATTAGTTTAAGTCTTTACCTCCCTGACTCGTCATCCCTACTTTTTGTTTCATACAAAAAAATCTATCAGGAGGCATGCTTAGTCAGATCACCATCATATTGTTTAAACTTTAGTTTTGTCCACTTGCAAAACAAAAAAGGCTGTTACGCTGGTTTTACAACGCATGAGCGGCGCGTAACAAGCAGCCTGCTTTTTTGGCGCGCATGTTTACTACCGGGACTCTCAGAAGAAGAGCAGCGCGTGCGCGAGCAGTGCGTGCGAGAGGCGCGCATGTTCTCTGCGCACACGCGGGGATGCGTCAGTTTGCTTTTTGATTACACTGCTTTCACCAGCGTTGGTTCAGTTGCACATAGAGAATAACGTCTTTATTTCGGAATTACCACTCTTAATAAATACACGTGCATATGAAGTAAATCATATCTCAATGCATTTACTGGGGCACTGGAGATTTTCACTGGGGCACGTGCCCCAGTGAATTGGGTCTAGCGACGCTCCTGGGTTAGTGTAAGTTGACGTGCTTGCGAATAGGGCTGCACAATTAATCGAAAAAAGATCTCGATTCGACCCTACACACGATCTTAATCATAATCATAATCAACATAATCAACTTTATAATTCTGAATAGTTGTATATTGTGATGTCATCATTTTACTGTCAATTAACTATGGAGAGAGATTAGACTCAATAATAATTCACGCAAAAGACACGATGTACACATGCGTAGCCAAATTCACGTACGTAAAATATTTATTTATACTTACAAAAACAATTCACATGCAAAAAATAAATATACATTTTCATAAAATACGTTTCACAAATGCAAAACACCATTTGCAAATATATAAGAGTGTACAAAAAGTTTTGAATGTTTAAAATTCACAAGTTCATCCTGAATGAGAATGTGCAAATCCTCTCTCGCGTACGACTCACCATGAATACGAGTGTGTGCATTTTGAGACTTTCCTGCCAGCACACACCTACCACGTGAGTCACTCGTGCCCTGTAGCCAATAAGATGCGAGCTTACGGTTCAACCAATCACAACTCCCTGAGAACTCCCGGGAATGACCATAGCGCTTCACTGTGCGCACCATTTGCGCAGTCTGACTGAATTAACGGAGATGATCCTCTAAGAAGAAGAATACTCCTCTATTTAGCATGGCAGGTGAAGAGCGGGATGCGCTCTAACACAAGCACTTTTCTATTGAGTTACTGAAAATACACTCAGATTCTACAATAAAAAGCGTATACACAAACTAGTAGGAAACTAGTATTGACTTACAGGAGTATCCGCCATGTTGGTTAGAGGAACAGACTGCGCAAAAGGAGCGCAGAGTGGTTGAAATCGAGTACAGCTCTCATCTGATTGGCTGAGAGGTACGAGTTGCCTGTTTCTGGCAGGAAAGTCTCAAAAATGCACACACTCGTATTCAGGGTGAGTCGTAGGTGAGAGAGGATTTGCACACTCATTCAGGATGAACTCGTGAATTTTAAACATTCAAAACTTTTTGTACACTCTTATATATTTGCAAATGGTGTTTTGCATTTGTGAAACGTATTTTATGAAAATGTATTTTTATTTTGTGCGTGTGAATTGTTTTTGTAAGTATAAATAAATATTTTACGTACGTGAATTTGGCTACGCATGTGTACATCGTGTCTTTTGCGTGAATTATTATTGAGTCTAATCTCTCTCCATAATTAACAAACAGGACATATTGACTATACAAAATGCAATAGGCCTATTATTATTGTTGTTGTTTTACCATATGTTTGAGAATTCGCAATAATAACAGGCTAAGCATATTAACTGTTGTGACTATCCTTGATTGAAGTTTCAAATTAGTCACATCTTGGGTCTGCTGAGGGGTTTAGACGCTTACTTAGGAAATAATACATGGCACAACAAGTCTTCATTTGTGGCTGTTTATGGTAGAGTTTGTTTGAACAAAAACTGATATGAAATAAACAAAATCAAACGGCTTTGGTCAACAAACACTGAAGGTAAGGTCTAAAGACCATGTGCTCCCAGCAGGCCCTTCTCCAGTAGGCCACGCCCAGGCCTTTTAAGCTTCCTCTGGCCTGCAGGGGGTGCAAATCTCCAAAATAAAAGAAATCAAGATCAACACAAACCTTTAAATAAAGTAAACAAATGGCTCCTATATTAACCTTTATTTTACATTTACAGAATCGTGAGAAAATCGTGATCTTGATTCGAAGCAACAACAAAAAAAAAAAAAATCGAGATTTTCATTTTTGCCAGAATCGTGCAGCCCTACTCGCAAAGCTTCTTATAGTCAGTTAAATGTCTGTTGAAGGAGCAGTATCAGCAGATATTAAGCAGACAGTCTAATACTCAAATGAACCATATTTTTATTAATAATTAGCATCTTTGTTAGCAGTGCTGTTGTTTTCGCTTGTTCAAAGCTACACATCTCATAGACGATTGTCATGTGCCGTTAGTAAATCAGCAGATCGACATTTTGGAGCTGAAAGATCTGGAGAAGGAGTACGTTCTTGCTCTGAGTCGTCTGACTTTGGCTCAGCAGGATCCTCCATCTGCAGCCATCGCAGGTAATCTTGTACACACACACACACTGTGTATTAAAGAAGGTAGTTTGAAGAATGTTGGAAAGCCTCAGCCATTGCCTTCAATACAAATTGTCTACTTCTATGGATGTCGGTTGCTACCAACATTCTTCAAACTATCTTCTTTTGTGATTTTTGCATGAACTTTCATGATATTCTGTATTCTTCCTTACATCTTTTATTGGTAATCTTACTCACACACGCACACACACACACACACACACTGCGAATTAAAGATGGTAGTTTGAAGAATGTCGAAAAGCCTTAGCCAAGGACTTCAATACAATTTGTTTTTCTACTATGAATGTCAGTGGCTACCAACATTCTTCAAACTATCTTCTTTTCTGTTTTTTTTTTTGCATGAACTATCCTTTTAATACTCTTATTTCTCATGACATTGTGTGTTCTTGCTTACATCTTTTATTGTTAATCTTGCGCACACACACACACACACACACACACACACACACACACACACTGCATATTAAAGAAGGTAGTTTGAAGAATGTTAAAAACAGCCACCAATTGACTTCAATACAATTTGTTTTCCTACTATGGATGTCAATGGCTTCCAACATTCTTTAAACTATCTTCTTTTGTGACTTTTGCTTGATCTATCTCTTTAATACCTTCTTCCTTCTCATGATATTCTGTATTCTTCCTTACATTTGCTTTATTGTTAATCTTGCGCGCACAAACACACACTGCGTATTAAAGAAGGTAGTTTGAAGAATGTCGGAAAGCCTTAGCCATGGACTTCAATACAGTTTGTTTTTCTACTATGGATGTCAGTGGCTACCAACATTCTTCAAACTATCTTCCTTTGTGATTTTTGCATGAACTGTCCCTTTAATAGTACTTATTTTTCATGACATTGTATATTTTTGCTCACGTCTTATTGTTCATCTTGCACGCACGTGCACACACACGCACACACACACGCACACACACACACTGCATTTTAAAGAAGGTAGTTTGAAGAATGTTGCAAAGCAGCAGCTATTGCCTTCAATACAATTAGTTTTTCTAGTATGGATGTCAGTGGCTACCAACATTCTTCAAATTATCTTCCTTTGTGATTTTTGCATGAACTGTCCCTTTATTACTCTTATTTTTCATGACATTGTGTATTTTTGCTTATATCTTATTGTTCATCTTACACACACACACACACACACACACACACACACACACTGCATATTAAAGAAGGTTGTTTAAAGAATGTTGCAAACCAGCAGCTATTGACTTCATTTTCTACTATGGGTGTCAATGGCTTCCAACATTCTTTAAACTATCTTCTTTTGTGATTTTTGCATGAACTATCCCTTTAATACTCTTTTTTTCATGATATTGTGTGTTCTTGCTTATATCTTTTATTGTTAATCTTGCAGACACACACATACACACACACACATGCACAGTTTTAAGCTCTTCATCTGCTGTCTTATCTCCTCCAGGAGGAGCGTCTTCTCAGGAAATGGTGGCTCTGCTCGTCCAGGCTGGACTTTTTGACACATCGCTGACTCTTTGCCAGACCTTTAATCTACCGCTGACTCCAGTGTTTGAGGGACTGACCTTCAAGTGAGTTCCAGTTTAACCCATTTCTCTCTGAGAGTCTTATAACCAATAATATATTTATATTTTTGTGCTGCGTACAGTCAAGTAGTCACAGAAGGGTTTGGAGAACAGTTATTGTCCTTTATTTGTATGAAGTACAAATGTCAGTCATTCGTTTTCCTTCGACTTAGTCTCTAATTTCAGGAGTCAGCACAGCGGAATGAACCGCCAACTATTCCAGCCACAACCCAGTACTGGGGAACACCCATACACACTCATTCACACACACACTGAGACACTACGGCCATTTTAGATCATCAATTCCCCTATAGAGCATGTGTTTGGACTGTGTGGCAAACCGGAGCACCCGGAGGAAACCCACGTCAACACGAGGAGAACATGCACACTCCACACAGAAATGCTGACTGACTCAGCCAGGACTCGAACCAGTGACCTTCTTGCTGTGACGTGATTGTGCTAACCACTGAGCCACCCTGCTGCCCCAATGTTTATACAAAGGATTATTATTATTGTTGTCTATTATTAATAGTGACAGTGATACAAATATTAAGGACTTAAAGTTTAAAGTTCAGATTGAAACGCTTGTGTTTATGGTCAAGGTTAACAGCATTGTTTGATAGCAACTCTAATAGAGGTTGTAGTAATTACATTATGCCAGCAGGAGGCGACAAGCTACCATTAACCTAATTTTGCTACTGAATAATTCCTCAGAGCAGTGTTTCCCAACCCTGCTCCTGGAGGCACACCAACAGTACATATTTTGTATGTCTCCCTTATCTGACCCATTCGTGTCAGGTTTTGGAGTCTCTTCTAATGTTCTGCTGAGTTGATTCAGGTGTGTTTGATTAGGGAGAGGTTGAAAATGTGTACTGTTGGCGTGCCTTCAGGAACAGGGTTGGGAAACACTGCCTTAGAGTATATCAAACATGCTTATTCCTCTAATAGTAATTGATTTTAAATCATTAATTCAAAATGAGATCTTTATATATTCATGTAACCTTCATCTTTGAAGTCTTGATGACCTCAGGAATTAAATATATTATGCAGCATTATTATTTTGTATGCCGATAATTCCTGAATTTTCTAAATTACATAAGATGATTATAAAAATGTGTGTTTTATTATATTAAATATGATGTTTCTTATGTAATTAATTTATGACATGCCTGTAACTATTTGCGGTAACACAATAACATCTACTTTGTTTGTCTTTAAATGAGTAAGTTATAATTAAATCTGATTTTCAAGAGAGATCTGTGTCTGTGATTCAGGCTCACAATTTTAAACCAATCACGATCCTCTGTTTGTGCCGGATAGTGCAGCTCTGGTCTGTCTGGACGTCTGAGTTTTTCCTCTGTGTGTGTTCAGGTGCATTAAACTGCAGTATAAAGGAGACCAGGATCAGACGGAGGTGTGGAACTGGCTCGCTGCTAATCAGCTGCCGACCGTCATCACTACTAAAGAGACCAGGTTTGACAAAACAGCTCCGTCATGAACACCCACAGCACAGTCCACATGCAGTCTTTAGGGATGCAAACTTTTAATTTGTAGGCAGTTAGTTATGATTAACGGTCTACATGCTGCGTGTTCATGGTTTTATTCTGGACTTGCCTTGATGGACCGAACAGAAGAAATTAGATTTTCACAAGAGGGCGGAGCCTCAAGGCCACGCCTACTTTCTACACCATTGACTAATGGGAGCTTAAACGTGTTTATCAGCCAGAGAGAACTTTCCAGAACATCAGAAAATAAAATTTAGTTTTTATTTATTCTTTTTTATTGTGTTAGATTTTTTTTATTTTTGTTTTATTTAAAAAAAAATTTATTTTGTTCTGATCTTATTTTATTTATTTATCTGTTGATTTATTTTGATTTAATTTTTAAATGCATTTTAGTTTTTTATTAATTTTTTGTTTGATTTTATTTTATTTTTTTGATCTTGTTTTAATTTGTTTTATTTACTTAATTTTGATTTTAATAGTTTATTTAAATCTGATTTTATTTTTATTTATGTATTGTTTATTTATTTTGTCAGTCAGTTATTTTGTTTTGATTTTCTTTCAAATTTATTTGTTGATTTATTTTTTTTATTGTTACTGTTTTTATTTTATTTTGCTATTTTCTTCAGAATTTTATAAAAATGTATTTATTCATTTTTGTATTTTTTTATTATTATTATTTTTTTATATTGTTGTTTTGTATTTTTATTTTTGTTAATTTTGATTTCATATTTTTGTTTATTGATTTATTGTTTGATTTTATTTTTGATCTTGTTGTTTTGATTTGTTTTATTTACTTATTTTTGATTTTGATAGTTTATTTTTATTTTTATTTATTTATTGTTTATTTATTTTGTCAGATCTAGTTATTTTGTTTTGATTTTCTTTCAAATTTATTTGTTTGTTTTATTTTTTATTTTGTTGTTTTATTGTTACTGTTTTTATTTTATTTTGCTATTTTCTTCAGAATTAAAAAAAAAAATTCATTTTTAATTTATTATTATTTATTTTTTTATATATTTTTTTTCATTTTGTTAATTTTTATTTCATTTTTTGTTTATTGATTTATTGTTTGATTTTATTTTTGATTTTGTTGTTTTGATTTGTTTTATTTACTTATTTTTGATTTTGATAATTTATTTAAATTTTATTTATTGTTTTATTTTATTATTTTTGATTTTATTTATTTATTGTTTATTTATTTTGTCAGATCTAGTTATTATTTTGATTTTCTTTCAAATTTATTTGTTTTATTTTTTATTTTGTTATTTTATTGTTACTGTTTTTATTTTATTTAGCTATTTTCTTTAGAATGTTTTTAAAATTTATTTATTATTTTATTTTTTTATATTGTTTTTTTTTTTTGTTAATTTTGATTTCATATTTTTGTTTATTGATTTATTGTTTGATTTTATTTTATTTTTGATTTTGTTTTGTTTAGATTTGTTTTATTTACTTATTTTTGATTTTGATAATTTATTGTTTTATTATTATTTTTGATTTTATTTATTTATTGTTTATTTATTTTGTCAGATCTAGTTATTTTGTTTTGATTTTCTTTCAAATTAATTTTTTGATTTATTTTTGATTTTGTTATTCTATTGTTTCTGTTTTTATTATATTTTGATATTTTCTTTAGAATGTTTTTAAAATTTATTTATTATTATTTTATTTTTTTATATTGTTGTTTTTTTATTTTTTTTTATTTTGTTAATTTTTTTTTCATATTTTTGTTTATTGATTTGTTTGATTTTTCTATAAAATTTAGATTTTGTTATTTAGTTTGATTTGGTTTAAGGATGCTGGACTGTGTTCATTCTTTTGATTTGACTTGAAGTATACCGCGGCCCTTTACTCTGAATCTCTCCACACAGTGCGACAGATGAAGCGTGGCGGCTTTTAGCGCATTATTTGGAGAAATTTCCATCTCACAACGCTCCGCATCATCGCTGTGTCATCAACAAACTCCTGTCACATGGTGTGCCGGTGCCTGATTGGCTGATCAATGCCTACAAGGCGAGTTCACTTTTTCTTTTCCTAGCATTGAATCCAGTAAACAGATGGTGAACGCCATGTACTACTGCTAAAATCTCTGTTGCCTTTGTCAGCATACAGCCATGATTTCCACTCTAATGTGTGTGTGTGTGTGTGTGTGTTTCAGGAGGTTGATGCTGCGGCGCTGCTGCGTCTCTATCTGAATTATGATCATCTGGAGGCCGCAGCCGAGCTCGTGCTGGAGTTTGTGGACGCTCTGCTTGGAAAAGGACATCAGTATTTTGGTATAGAGGTATGAAGATCAGGCTGTTTGTGCAGCTTTAATAGGGGTTGTTGTTTTCAGCGGGAAACCGAAAACGGGTCATTTTAGCATCGAAATACTGTTTTTGGTTTCGTTAATTTGAATTGGTTTTCTTTTGATTCATATTTTCCATTTTAAGGATTACATTTATTTTTTAGGGGTTTTCGTTTTGTGTTTTATAATAAGACCTCGGGCCTGTTTCAGTAAGGAGGTTCAACCAACTCAGAGTTTAAACTTGAACTTAAGTTTAAACTTTCTTTCTGAAATGGCGCCATTATTTCTGACATCAGATTAATTGACTTTTTACCTCTTTTAAGTTTGTCTATTAGGTCTTTTCACAATTGTAAATGTGTTTCTCAGAAATCTGAACTGTTAACTTCTTCTTTTTTCCTAAATTTTTACTTTTTTAAAAAAATTATTTTGCAGAATAAACTTGCATATTTGTGTCTCTCAGTGCTAAGAAATGTACAAAGTCAACAAAAGTCAAATCCAGGAATTGAAGTGAGGAAGAAAATCTGAATTGTTGAAAGTGAACTTCTAATCGCAGAGAATAAAGTTGCTATTATAAAGGAAATTACATGAAGTATACTTCAAATCTGGAGAATACGAGGTTAAGCTGCATCTCTGGCGAAACCAAAATAAACGAAGAAATAAATATGTATTATTAGAGAAGTCAAAACTGTCAGAAATGATGTCAAAAGACAAAGAAAAGTCTGAATAGTGAGATAAACTGAGTTAGAGAAGCAAACTGAAAACAATTGGGTCAAATTCAGGTGTAATTTTAAGAACTTGGTTAATTCTGAGAGAGAAATTCAGAATTACAACAAAAATACACACACACACACACACACACACACACACACACACACACATTTGAGTTATTTTAAATAACATTATTTAGGTCTAAATAAAATTGCCTTGATAATTTTAACAGAAAATCTGATGTAAAATAACAAAACTAAAAAACTCCTGTGTGTTTCTGAAATGCGTGAGACTGTTGTGTGTTTGTTGTCGTGTTTGTGCAGCGGCCGCTCTCAGCTACAGCGGCTCTGGTTTGGCTGCCGTACACATCCATCGATCAGCTCTTGAGAAACCTCAGCGAAAGTCAGATCAACGAGAAGGTGAACAACTCTTCACTTGCAGCACACTCAACACCAGATAATGTCATTTACAGCAAAGAGCGTCACTGGGGGGAAATGTTAGTCAGTATCGATGATCTAGCGAAGGAAGACCCACCTGTTAGTGGGTCTAAAATTTACAGGTTAATTCATTAGTAATTTTTCATGTTAGTTTGCGCAACTTGAAATAAAAGTCTTTTTTCTTTGATTCAAATGTTTAGAAACAAAATTGATTGTAAAGCTTGGCTCAAAATTGAATCAAGCTTAGTAAACAGTTTTGAGAAATGTGATTTTCCTCATCTAAGGAGACAGTAGCTGCACTTGCAGGTCTGAGAGCTGTTTTAAAGGTGGCCTTCAAGGAACTTTGTTTGCAGTAGTTGATTTTGAAACGTGACATGAGTGGGTTATTGATTTTCTCTCCTCTGTTTACAGATGTACAGGAGTCTGCAGGATAAACTGGCCGAATATCACAGACTGGTGGACCAGAGCAGCAGACACAGACTCATGGCCCGCTGAACGGGCGCTTAGGATCGACGATGCAGACGTTTTGTTGCGTTGTGTGGCGTTTTGGGGTTGTTTCATGCTGAAAACGTGTGGAATCGATGATCTGATCATGCTGGAGTTCAGTCTCTGATTAAACCACAGCTGTGTATTTTTATAAAGGCGCTGTTTAAAACATCTTAAACTTTAAATGTTGTACTCTTTACTTGAGTAATTTAAATAAGTAATGAAATAAAACTGTTTTGTTTAATAGGAAAGAGACTGATTTCTGTTATCGTGTAAACTGGACACATTTTGTTTAGTCGTGTTACCCATTAAAGGGTCAGGAAACACCAAAACACATGTTTTGAGATGTTTAACAGTCATATATGTGTCCCACGCTGCTAAAAACACTTGTAGGACACATATATTTAGCTATATAGTAGAATTCAATTCACCTTTATTTGTATAGCGCTTTTACAATGCAGAAAAATAATTGTGCAGAGCTGCAGTCTCAGTGCCGGAGGCTGGAAGCTGGCCTCAGCGAAGACTCGTCTGTCTCTGGAGCGTCACAGGAATCAGTCTCATGTTCTCCACTCCTCCATGACCACCACAGTAGCTGCTCAGGATACGGCCCGGTTCAGGATATGGAAACCTTGGGATCATCTCGTCGTTGGTCTTGGATCGAATCAGTGACTCTGCATAGTCTGAGGGCCTCGGGAAGAGTATCCCCAGGTGGAAATGGAGAATAAAGAAAATAATTAGCGTAGCTGCTGTTCATAGTGTATATCAACTAGATGCAGAACCTGTGTGGAAGCCTGCTAAGTGGTGCACTAAGTGTATGCTTTACTGAACAGATAGGTCTTTAATCTAGTTTTGAATTGGGAGAGTGTGTCTGAGCCTCGGACGTTATCAGGAAGGCTATTCCGGAGCTATAAATGAGAAGGCTCGACCTCCTTTACTCGACTTTGCTATTCTGGGTACTACCAGAAGCCCTGAGTTTTGAGATCTTAAAGAGCGAGTTGGATTGTAGCGAGACAGAAGATTGGTTAGATAAACAGGAGCTAGATTATTTAAAGCTTTATATGTAAGAAGCAATATTTTAAATTCAATACGAAATTGTTCGGAGACATGGGTTGTCAGTGTTGCATTTATAAATGTGCCGCCATGATGGTTTTGTTTCTATTTTCCCACGATGAGAGCACAGCTCGCGTGTGGACCCACATTTGTGGATTACAGTGGTCTGCTAACATGCGACAAAAGTACGTTTGTAAGGAACATTTTTCTTTTCGCATCTTTAAAAAAAGACTCAGCTCCAGGTGGTGTTGGTTGTCCTGTCTCTACAGATTTGGTAAGTGTGTGATCGGTGTTTGTTGTATGTTTATTCAGAGGCAAAGTTAGTATCGTCAGCAGTACTCTTTCAGCTTTTAAAGACAAACTTTAGTCAAAATTATTTAGTTACTAAGTTCACAGCTATATCACTACAATATTACGGACTGAAAATCCTCCTCTTCCACACAGCTCTCAGATCTGCTGTAAATTCTGCTCTCCGAATCAGTCTATCTCCTCTGCTTCTGTTGCCAGTGTGAAATCAGCTGTAGTGCACGTACTGAAACTCCCCTTTTCATGCAAACCCTTCCCTCTTTGGCCACTCCCACCTATACAAAGCTGGACTCACCCACTTTGGACGGGGTTTCGTGGGCCTTTATAGACGAATTACCGGTTTGTAAACATTCAGGATGCGCGTACAGCGAGGTTGCAGAAAAAAACTGAGCGCTAGCATTTACAGCGAGGGAATGACATCAGATGCAGTACAGAGTTTGTTGTCGTCTTAGAGATAAGTTATGTTGATTACATATTATAAACATTATTTACATAATGCTTTCAGTGTATTATAACAGCTCGTCACCCAGTGATAAGCACAGTGATTTGGCAAAATGGACGTTAAAGTGAGCGGCGTTCGTCTGACAGGTCCATTTGCGATAGCACTCTCCCAATGAATATTGGATGAGACGAAATGGCCAAGCACATAACTTTCATTGAAACTCCAAGTGATTTTACAAGAGAGAAGTTAAAGATCTACAAGTCTTTGGATGCCAACAATGTTGTTCTGAGTGGTCATGTGCAAGAAATAATGCTCCATGATGACCAGATTCAAAACTTTGTAGTGCTAAAAACCGAGGGACTGCCTAGCCAAAGACAAGGAAAGAAGAGGGAGATGTACAAGACCTGGGTAATCACCAACAAGCAAAACAACTGCATCCTGACAGCGAACTGCACCTGTACGGCAGGGTATGTGAACTTACATTTTAACATTTCGTTCTCAGCATTCAGAGTCCGCAGTTTATTTAACCATATGAAACTGTTTTTGTTGAAATTATTGCTGCAATCAAAAACGAGTAATGTGTATGATTCAGCACATTCAGAACTTACCTGATATAACATGAGAACTGCAGAGTCCAGCGTTTTCAATTAGGTCCTCACTCCGTTCAGCTCCCTTTTAGCTAAAGACGTCTGTGGTTGGCATTAAAAGCAGTGCGGTGTACGGTAAAAGTTAAGTTTTCTATTTTTCCACTTTAGATTTTGGCATCCTACCGCACAACATGACATGTTTGCTATTGCAACCGGTGTTTTTTTTTGCAACTGGGGACCCATGTGACGTCATGTGTGACATAGGTTGGTAATTCCTCTATAGGCACAAAATGTGCAGGTTTTTTTCTGTGTTGTTCAAATCCAGCGAAATTATCAATTTTAACTAGTGAGACGGAGTGTGTTGATGTTAATGACGTCACACACCCTGGATTTAAACCGCAAAGATGCTTTAATTTGTTGTTGGTGTGCTGTATGCACTGCTTTACACATCATTAATGTTAACTAAATTATTCTTTAATGTCACAATGTTCTGAGGCACTCATTTTATGTAATGTTTTTGACTAGCTGATTCTAGTACCGCGGTGGCGCAGTGGGTGGTGCTGTCGCCTCTCACCAAGAAGGTTGCTGGTTTGAGCCCCGGCTGGGTCAGCTGGCATTTCAGTGTGGAGTTTGCATGTTCTCCAAGTGCTTTTGTGGGTTTCCTCCCCCACAGTCCAAACACATGCGCTATAGGTGGATTGGGTAAGCTAAATTGTCTGTAGTGTGTATGGGTGTTTTCCAGTGATGGGTTGCAGTTGGAGGAGCGTCCACTGCGCAAAACATATGCTAGATATTTGGCGGTTCATTCCGCTGTGGCGACCCCTGAGGGACTAAACCCATAAAAAAAATATGAATGAATTATTCTAGTACTAAAATCCACCATTACATTTGTATATTTACTTTTGTGGTGATAATAACTATTAATATTATAATTATAATCATTGCCAGAATCGATTCATTAACTTATTTGTTTACATTTGTGTTTTCTCCCTAAAATAATACAGATTTAAGTGGTAAAAAAATACTTGTGACTGCAAATGTCAAAATATTATTATTAATATTATTATTATTATTAACCAAAAATATTTACTTTTAGTCATTAATTTACCAAAAAGTATTTAATATTTCCTTTAAAAAAAAAAGTAATGTGATATTCAAAGCTGCTGGAAGTAGTTTCAATTAGTTTGTTTCTTTGTTTGTTTGCAGTTATAAGTGTTTCCCTAATTAGTCCAGTCTTTTCTAATGAAATTTTCATGACCAGAAAAAATGATTGCTAGCTGGTATAAAGTCATCCCCCAAAAGACTGATCTTCCTTTGCTCAATAGTATTATATATTATAATAATGATTTTTTTCCCCCAGCAAACAGAAACACTTCTTTAATGACAATATTTCAACATGCATTTCACACTTACCTTAAGTTTTTTAAAACAGCAGCATTCACAAGTGTTTATTGTCATATATAAGCAGTAAGGAGACGAGGAAATTCATACTTTGCTGAATGCCAAGTAAGATTTGGTTTATTAAAAACAAGTATTTAACAAAATGGCCGATTAGAAAGGAAAAAAAAGTAAACAAATATCAATTATAAATAAAAAAGTACAAATCTGTGCATAATATATACATTCAGAACATATGCCAGCGTTTATAATTGCTTGAATAATGTGCAAATGTTACACTCAAATCCCATGTGAAGCGACGTGCCCTTGTTTCTGGTCCGTCGAGAAGGTTCTGGAGCGCCTGTGTTTATATAAGAGCGGGAGCGCGCACGGCGTTCATTCACTGAGAAACCAGGAGACGCGGACAGCACACCGGCTTTTACTCCGCTTTCAGTCCAGTAAGTAATATCAAACTTAGTTTACACCTAAACACAGCTGTGAGGCTTCAGATAAAACAACCTTTGCGATTATTTACGAATAAAACAGAGAGTTTTGAGTAACGTGTGAAATGTTCGTTTTCTCTTAAAGGGACAGTTCACCCAAAACTGAAACTCGTTTACTCGCTCTTTACTTTTACCAAACCTTTTTAGGCTTTCTTCTGTTGAACAGAAAAGCGATGCTTTGAAGAATGTTGGAAAAGCTGTAACGGTTGACTTGCATAGTATGTGTTTTTCCTACAAATGGAAGTCAATGGTTACAGGTTTTCAGCCTCCTTCAAAATGACTTAGTCTATCTTGTGTTCAGCAGAAATAAGGAAACTGTTTGTAACTGCTTGAGGGAGAGTAAATAACTTTCTCTTTAAGTCAGTCTTACTTTCTTTACTCTTAGCTGTTGTATTATTAACATTACAGCTTTAAACTGTTATGTGTACTGTATTAGCTGTTAATGAATATCTTGTGTTTCTGTTCACACAGTATAGTTGGTTGAGATGGTTCGGGAAACCGGCTACTATGATCAGCTCGGTGTGAAGCCCGATGCATCCCTGGATGAAATAAAGAAGGCATATCGGAAACTGGCTCTGAAATATCACCCGGATAAAAACCCCAATGAAGGCGAGAAAGTAAGTGGAGGTGCTGCTCAGTCTCAGGCTGACCCGGGATCAGGTTTCAGCTCGCCTGGTGAATGACAGCGACAGAAATGAGAGGAACTTTCTGGAGGTGTCGTTCACTGCTGAGCTATAAGGGGTTTAGGAAGCACACGAGCAATTCCAGCGTTATTGATGTGACATTTACAGTAGAAACTCAAAATATAATGTTAACATATACTTTCTCTGTGAATTTATATTGAAACATCTTTTCCTTAACTACTAACCACAGAGTTATGGCGTCAGAATAATATCAATCTGTAAACTTTTTTTATATTTCAAATGAGGAAAATAAACATGCGTTATGGATGTGACCAAAACAGTTAGCAAGTTTACAGTATACAACATACTTTGTAGAAATTCAGAGAATTAAACTGCACAACCCAAAAGAAACGATGCTTATCAGAAGGATAAGAGTCGGCTCTCTATAAAACAAACATGATTGATTTAATTTTCTTTGACATTTTTACATTTATGAGGGAAAAGCTTTGTTATGGATGTGACAGATGTGAAATCAGCTTTTGGATGACTTTGGTAAATCAAATATAATTGTTTAAAAAGATTCAGAGACATTTTTGAGTATTTTTAAAGTACTGTAGCATACAAGCCTACACAAAAAATCTTAGAAAAGCTTCGCTGTTTTGGTGAATACCATGAAAAAAAAATCAAGTTAAGTTGACATTTGCATGGAATTGCTCATATCTGAGCATTACTTTGACATTTGTTCTCACTACAAAGTGTTTTGTGTTCAGTGTTTGTTTGAACAAAGCGATATATAGTTGAAGTCAGAATTATTAGCCCCCAGTTTTTTTTTCCCCCAGTTTCCAATTAATGTAGATTTTTTTTCCCAACACATTTCTAAACATAATAGTTTTAATAACTCATCTCTAATAACTGATTTATTTTATCTTTGCCATGATGACAGCACATAATATTTGACTGCACATTTTTCAAGACACTTCTATATAGTGACATTTAAAGGCTTAACTAGGTTAATTGGGTTAACTAGGCAGGTAAGGGTAATTAGGCAAGTTATTGTATAACGATGGTTTGTTCTGTAGACTATCAGAAAATATATAGCTTAAAGGGGCTAATAATTTTGACCTTATGGTGCATAATTTTCATGGCTCAGTTAAACATCACTGAAATACATAATATAATGTATTGTTATATAATATAGTATTATTTTGTTTATATATGGCTGGTTGGTTGGGTTTATGGCTTAAAATACTTCAAATCAGTGTTTCTCATCCACGTTCCTGGAGTTCTGCACATTTTCCATGTCTCTTTAACCAAACACACCTGTTTCAGATTATCAGCTCATTAGCAGAGGGTGAAAGGCCTGTAATGAGTGTGACAGACAACGGAGCCATCCAAAACATGCAGTGCTGGTGTTCCTCCAGGAATGTGGTTGAGAAACACAGATTTAAATAATACTTTTCTTAATATTTTAAAGAAGTAAAAACATGGGAAAAATAGAGAAGGTTCTTCTGGAACAAACTTTGTGCAATAATGTGCTGAATTATCATAAATAAACTATTAAAAATGGACAGGAATTAATAAAATTTGTGAAAATATTAGTGAAATATAGTACATTTGGGAGATAATTGTAAGCAAAGGTAGCAAAATTGCCCAACATGTATAATAGTTAATTAAAACTGAATTTTAAAAAAGAAATTAATTTGGTTTGTTGTGAGTTATATTATCGTCTTTTCTCCAGTTCAAAGTCATATCACAAGCCTACGAGGTCCTGTCAGATGCCAAAAAGCGTGAGCTGTACGACCAGGGCGGCGAACAAGCCATCAAGGAGGGAGGAATGGCGGGAGGAGAGTCGCCCATGGACATCTTCAACATGTTCTTCGGTGGCGGAGGACGAATGCAGAGAGAACGGAAAGGTCAGACGCACAATAATTCACACAAAAATTAATCTAAGAAAGTCTCCAGGATCTCTCAGCAAAGAGATGTAATCTGCCTTTTTATTAAAGCTCCTATGAAAATAAAATAAAGTTTAGATGTTAGTATCGGTATTGCTAGCTTTTAGGACATCTATAAGCTAGTGTGCTTCAAAGCAGTGACGAAATTTGCGTTTAGAAAATGTAAAACTGATATAAACATTTAAAGCTTTCAGCTGAGATTACGTCAAACATCCAATAGAAAATGCACATTTCAAAGCACTTCACAGGTCCTTTAAGCTAAATATTTTAGCAGCTGTAAATATACGTAGTTCACACACTCTTCAGAGTATTCCACCTTCAGTTTGTTGGTCGTTTACATGACTTTCTCTCATTCAGGAAAGAATTTGGTTCATCAGCTCGGGGTGACGCTGGAGGAGCTCTACAACGGCTCCACCAGGAAACTTGCTCTCCAGAAGAACGTGATCTGTCAGAAATGTGACGGTGAGTGAACCCTTGATGGAACAATTGTTATAATCAGAGGTGTGCAATAATGATAGAAAATAGAAATGTTTTATTAACTTAATATAAACAGTGTTTAGCTATACGTGTGTTTAAAGGTCTGTTATGTCTACTTGCGTTTGGGTTTTGTAGTGAATTTGGAAGGAAGAGTAAGCGATAATAACCACACATCCAATATTAATATTGTTGAAGATTGAGTGTTGCTTTATTGATTTAAGATGTCCGTGTTTCAGGTTACGGCGGAAAGAAAGGCACGGTGGAGAAATGTTCGAGCTGTAAAGGCAGCGGCGTTCAGGTGCGGGTTCAACAAATCGGGCCCGGGATGATCCAGCAGACTCAGAGCATGTGCTCCGACTGCAGCGGACAGGGAGAGAGATTCAGCGCTAAAGACCGATGCAAAACCTGCAACGGACGCAAAGTCGAGCGCAAGAAGAAGATCCTGGAGGTGCACATCGACAAAGGTGCGTGAAGTTAGCTTGAAAAGTTCAGAGCTCGCCTGCACAAAAGTTAACAGTGTTTATTTTGCTAGCACACATTCTTTAGGCGAACAGTAAGTAAAAAAAAACAGTTGACAAGTTTGTTCCAATATTTGTTTACAATAATACAGGATATGAATTACATTGTCAATGAAAAAGGTACAAGAGAGAGAGAGAGAAAGAAGAAAAAAATAAAAAATAAAGAACATGATATAAACTTGAGGGTCAGACATTTAAGAGTCAATAACAGTACATAAAGTCATTACAAAATGAAATGGTTCTGGTTGCTTTCTTATTTTTAGATAATGAAATTAAATGTATATAATGACTAAATTCTTGCAAAAAAACAGGAAAATATGGTTTGGTATTGGTAAATTTGCATTTGTGGATATGGAATTTTTTTTTGCTCGCTTGTTTGGAGTGGCGCTCCTCTGATGATGTCAGTTTGATGACTTCAGCCACAATATTCTTAGCCACGCCCCTCTGTTAGTTTGCTGAAGGGAATGATGCACAAAAAGAAAGCCCCGCCCCCTGCTTAATATTCTGTTTTAGTTAAAAATACATACACATCTATATATATATATATATATATATATATATATATATATGGATGCGTGCACACATACATACATGCAAACCTACATGTACACACACATCTACATACATAAACACAAACATGCATGCACGCAACGCATACATACATATACAGACGGTACTGAAAAACAATTTAAGTCAGAATTATTAGCCCCCCTTTGAATTGTTTTTCTTTTTTAAATAATTCTCAAACAATGTTTAACAGAGCAAGGAAATTTTCACAGTATGTCTGATAATATTTTTTCTTCTGGAGAAAGTCTTATTTGTTTTATTTTGGCTAGAATAAAAGCAGTTTTTAATTTTTTAAACACCATTTTAAGGTCAAAATTATTAGCCCCTTTAAGCTATACATTTTCTGATAGTCTACAGAACAAACCATTGTGATACAATAACTTGCCTAATTACCCTAACCTGCCTAATTAACCTAATTAAGCCTTTAAATGTCACTTTAAGCTGAATACTTGCATCTTGAAAAATATCTAGTCAAATATAATGTACTGTAATCATGGCAAAGATAAAATAAATCTGATATTACAACTATTATGCCTAGAAATGTGTTAATCTTTATTCTATTAAACAGAAATTGGGGAAAATACACAGGGGTGGATAATAATTCGTGACGGCTAATAATTCTGACTTCAGCTTTATATCTGGAGTGAGTTTTTTCAGAAGTGTCCTGATAATGCTGTCGATCGCAGGTATGAAGGACGGTCAGAAAATCACATTTAACGGAGAAGGAGATCAGGAGCCGGGACTGGAGCCCGGAGACGTCACGATCATCCTGGACCTGAAAGAGCATCCGGTTTTCCAGAGGAAAGACCACAATCTGCTGATGAAGATGAAGATAAGGCTGGTGGAGGCTCTCTGCGGCTTCAAGAAGACCATCAGCACGCTGGACAACAGATCGCTGCTCATACACTCTCCTCCAGGTCAGTGTTCATTTTGTCCACTAATCATGTCATCTAAATGGAGTAAATCCTCATTTTGGGAAAACGGCCATAAAAAAATACAAAAATAAATGTTAATAAAGTGGCAAAGAGAAAAACTTTTATAGTACGATTTGGATTTTTATCTTTACATTTCAAAAATACTTCATTAATAATAAAAAAGGCACCTTTGCTTGGGGGGGAAAAAGTGTTTTGCGGTGCAGTTGCTCTTCAGTGTTTTGGCTTTCAGCAGTGAGATTTACATTACGCTAGTGTCGTCAAAAATATATATATTATCAGTAGTATTCCTGATTACTAGTGGAAAATTGTAATCTGATTACATTACTAATTTCTTCATGTAAAAAGTAATCAGATTACTTTGTATTTTTATTGGTATATTTTATATGTTATAAAAGTAACTTCAAAGTAATCTGCAGCTCTTTTAGTAATTTAATATTCACTGAGAAGCATTACAGCATCACAGCAGCTTGACGCATTTAAAAGCCCCCCCAGCCCCCCCCCCCCCCCCCCCCCCCCCCCCCCCCAAAAAAAAATAAATAAATAAAAGAGTTCTCCCTAAACTCTCATTATTCACTTGATCCAAACTTGTCTTTTTTAACACTAAAGAAAAAAACTGGATACCTTTACCCACTGACATCCGTAGTATGAAAAGGCACTGCAGTGTTTGGGTGTCGTGTGTTTGTCTGAGGTATTTAGTCTACCGAAATGTGTATATTCCAAAGTATGAAGCTGATCGGTCAGGTTTCAACTGGGTGCGCCTGGGAATTGTGAGCGCACGCGCAAAAGACACGTTATGTGAACAGCCCCATAAGCAGCTACGCTTCTCTTCACATTCAGAAAATACCTTCACTCCCGATTCTGCACAAACTATTTAAATTTAGCCCGTTTAGGCCGAGTTGGACGGTGTTTTGGGCGCCGGTATCCTCCTTGATGACGGGTATTGTCGTAGAATACCTTCTGTTCAAGTGCTGGTCCTGTTAAATGCAGTCGAAGGTTCTTTACACTGAATTTCACAGCAATATTTTTGTTTTTACGCTCAATATAATGTCGGTATTTCCACTTAAAGAAGCCACTTGACAGAAACCATTTCAGCTAGCGTTCTCCAGTCATTTTAAAGCACATTGTTATTAACTGTGATTTAAAAGAAGCATTTTTTTTCTTCCAAAATCTACATTTGTAACTTAAGTAACACAATTACGCTGACTTTAGTTATTGTATACTCCGATTACACAAATTTACAATGTAATTCATTACATTACTGCGTTCCCCAAAAATGCCTTACACCCAACTCTGGAATCGATACAGGCTTTCGTTTTCCTCACAGTATCGAATATTGGTATTTTTCTTGGTATCGTATGGAAGTCAGAAATTCCAGTATCATGACAAACGACATTATTCTTAACTAAACTAAACTTCTGACAACCGTTTAGATTTACAAGAATTTCATCTACAGGTATGTTAAGCTACTTTGACACAATCTACGCTGTAAAAGACACTACAGAAATAAAGATGTAGATGTAGAATTTGTTTATCTACGTGGTTATGCTTTAATTTTGAAATTAAATGTATGTTTTGTTCTTATAATAACGTTTTTATTTACTGTAACTGCCTGTTTTGTTTTAGGTCAGGTGATTAAGCCTAACGATCTGAAGTGTGTTCATAATGAGGGAATGCCTGTGTACAGAGAGCCCTTTGAGAAAGGCCTTCTCATCATACGCTTTGAGGTAAGTCACTTTTATTAAAAGGTTTATAGTGAGAAATTAATTTGTCAGAACTTGAATCACCAAAAAAAACAAACCTATTTGATCTTTTTTGTCATATTTATAAATATGTACGTATGAATATTCATCTTTCTGTATGAGAAAACAATACGATTTAATATTTGAATATTTCTTTGCATCTTTCGGAACCAAAAGTCCAGTTGCTTGCTCTAAAAATTAATACAATTAAAAAATAAGTAATGGTTGTATTACCTGTGGATTTTAATTGTTTATTAGCGTTTAAAAAAATATGACCTTATTTTACGTCCCTAATCCTAATGACGCATACACAAACATACATGGTTATTTTGATTAATAAGCAGCTATGTAGTAGGGTATGAAGCTGAAACTCATCGTTAATAAAACCTTTAGTGAAGAGTTTTATCTTCATATCCTACTACATTAAATGAAATTGTACATTTAAAATAAAGTGTGAGCATCCATTTGTGTAAAAATAAACATTAATAATAAACTAACTAATCAAGCTCTTCGTGTAAAGACGATAAAATATGAATATTAACATTAACAAAGATCAAGTAATGCTTAACAGAGGTGATGTTTATTGTTTACTAATGTTATTACACACGGCTGTCTGGAATACTCGATTCTGATTGGTCAGTCGCGTCATGAAATGGCGTCATTTGAAATGACCGCGAAAAAGCTTCGTTTACCGTCTGTGTGTGAATATAATACTTACATATGTATCTGCTTGTCTGTCACCCCGCGTTTTTGACTGTTTAGCGCCATCTTGTGAATGGAGTAGTTGGTCAGTGTATACTTTATCCAGTCAGTCAGTTTCATTTCTATCAGCTTTGTGTTTTGGCGCCATCTTGTGACTGAGTAATGCGCAGGTTTTTGTTTCTGTAAAATATGTTTAGTTACTTTAACACAAATTAAGTAATGCTTAGCAGATGTGTTGTACATTGTTAGTGTGTTAACTAGCTAGCGTTAACTAATAACTAATCTAAATTGACTTGTAAAGTTTGACTCTGTGTTGATTTCTGCTGTATATTCAGATTGAGTTTCCGGATGAGCACTGGCTGCCGGAGCACATGCTGCCTGATCTGGAGCGTCTGCTGCCGGTACGAGAGCACATCATGCTGACCGACGACATGGAGGAGGTGGATCTCTGCCAAGTGGACCTTGAGAGTCAGCAGAGACGAAACCACAGCACTGAAGCCTACCGTGAAGATGATGATGAAGAGCCCCGGCAGACTGGAGTCCAGTGCCAGACGCAGTGAAACACAAACACTGAGCTTCAGAAACACACTTCAGATCAACATCGGTTTCTCTTTTTATCCAGGAATAAGACTCTCCTGCAGGAAACGGACCATACTCCTGCTGGAAATCTTCATGTTCTTATTTGAATGTTGACGTGGACCTGTCACACATGGGTATTATAAGGACTGCAGGTGTTTCTAAACCTTTATGAATGTCACACAGATCATCTCTTGACAGTAGGAGTGAGGCATACTGTGTTAGTGAGTGCTCGTATTCTTCAATCCGTCCTCCCTTATTTCTGCTGAACTGACACTTAAATAAAAAGTGTACTTCTGAATGTAAATTATGCTGTGTGTGTGTGTGTGTGTGAAGGTTGTATTGGAGAACATGTGTTTGTAGATTTTCTAAGGATGTGATTCGTCTGTTCAGTTTCTTCTATTTAATGATTCAATCAAATAAAACATTCATTGTGTCCTTTTTTTGTGTATACGGTTAAAGGTGTGTGTGTATATAAGCACCCATGTAAAATGATGCGTGTCCATGTGTGTATGTATGCATGTTTGTGTTTATGCATGTAGATGTATGCCTGAGTTTGTGCTGATGTGTGCACGCATCCATATATATGCGTGTATACAAGTATGTATGCGTACATGTGTGTGCATGTATGTGTGCGTTTATGCGTGTGGATATGTGTGTTTATGTAAGTACGTGTAGGTGTGTGTATGTATGTGTGCGTTTATGTATGTATGTGTGCGTTTATGTATGCATGTGTGCGTTTATGTATGCATGTATGCGTTTATGTATGCTTGTATGTATGTGTGCGTTTATGTATGTGTTTATGTATGCATGTATGTATGTGTGCGTTTATGTATGCATGTATGTATATGCATGTATGTATGTATGTATGTACGTATGTATGCATGTGTGCGTTTATGTATGTATGTGTGCGTTTATGTATGCATGTATGCGTTTATGTATGCATGTATGTATGTGCGTTTATGTATGTATGTGTGCGTTTATGTATGTATGTGTGCGTTTATGTATGCATGTATGTATGTGTGCGTTTATGTATGCATGTATGTATGTGTGCGTTTATGTATGCATGTATGTATGTATGTATGTATGTATGTATGCATGTGTGCGTTTATGTATGTATGTATGTATGCATGTGTGCGTTTATGTATGTATGTATGTATGCATGTGTGCGTTTATGTATGTATGTATGTATGCATGTGTGCGTTTATGTATGTATGCATGTGTGCGTTTATGTATGTATGTGTGCGTTTATGTATGTATGTGTGCGTTTATGTATGCATGTATGTATGTGTGCGTTTATGTATGCATGTATGTATGTGTGCGTTTATGTATGTATGTGTGCGTTTATGTATGTATGTATGCATGTATGTATGTATGTATGTATGCATGTGTGCGTTTATGTATGCATGTGTGCGTTTATGTATGTATGTATGTGTGCGTTTATGTATGCATGCATGTATGTGTGCGTTTATGTATGTATGTATGTATTCATGTATGTATGCATGTATGTATGTATGTGTGTGTGCGTTTATGTATGTATGTGTGCGTTTATGTATGCATGTATGCGTTTATGTATGCTTGTATGTTTGCGTGCGTTTATGTATGCATGTATGTATGTATGTATGTATGTGTTTATGTATGTATGTGTGCGTTTATGTATGTATGTGTGCGTTTATGTATGTATGTGTGCGTTTATGTATGTATGTGTGCGTTTATGTATGCAGGTATGTATGTGTGCGTTTATGTATGCATGTATGTATGTATGCATGTATGTATGTATGTATGTGTGCGTTTATGTATGTATGTGTGCGTTTATGTATGTATGTGTGCGTGTATGTATGTATGTGTGCGTTTATGTATGAATGTATGCATGTATGTATGTATGCATGTGTGCGTTTATGCATGTATGTGTGCGTTTATGTATGTATGTGTGCGTTTATGTATGCATGCATGTATGTGTGCGTTTATGTATGTATGTGTGCGTTTATGTATGTATGTGTGCGTTTATGTATGTATGTGTGCGTTTATGTATGCATGTATGCGTTTATGTATGCATGTATGTATGTGTGCGTTTATGTATGCAGGTATGTATGTGTGCGTTTATGTATGCATGTATGTATGCATGCATGTATGTATGTATGTATGTATGTGTGCGTTTATGTATGTATGTGTGCGTTTATGTATGTATGTGTGCGTGTATGTATGTATGTGTGCGTTTATGTATGCATGTATGTATGTGTGCGTTTATGTATGTATGTATGCGTTTATGCATGTCTGTATGTATGTATGTGTGCGTTTATGTATGTATGTATGCGTTTATGTATGCATGTATGTATGTGTGCGTTTATGTATGTATGTGTGCGTTTATGAGTGTATGTGTGCGTTCATGTATGCATGTATGTATGTGTGCGTTTATGTATGCATGTATGTATGTATGTATGTATGTATGTGTGCGTTTATGTATGTATGTGTGCGTTTATGTATGCATGTATGTATGTATGTATGTATGTATGTATGTATGTATGTATGTACGTATGTATGCATGTGTGCGTTTATGTATGTATGTATGTATGCATGCATGTGTGCGTTTATGTATGTATGCATGTGTGCGTTTATGTATGTATGTGTGCGTTTATGTATGTATGTGTGCGTTTATGTATGCATGTATGTATGTGTGCGTTTATGTATGCATGTATGTATGTGTGCGTTTATGTATGCATGTATGTATGCGTGCGTTTATGTATGTATGTGTGCGTTTATGTATGTATGTATGCATGTATGTATGTATGTATGTATGCATGTGTGCGTTTATGTATGTATGTGTGCGTTTATGTATGCATGTGTGCGTTTATGTATGTATGTATGTGTGCGTTTATGTATGCATGCATGTATGTGTGCGTTTATGTATGTATGTATGTATTCATGTATGTATGCATGTATGTATGTATGTGTGTGTGCGTTTATGTATGCATGTATGTATGTATGCGTT